>NW_027271247.1:635000-740624 GCF_040938485.1 Diadema antillarum | reverse complement strand
CCAAACTTGGTAGGTAGCATCCCTAGGGGGATAGGATCTCAATTTGTTCAAATGGGCACCATTGCCCACCTGGGGGGTCCCTAGGGGGCCAAACTCCCTAAAATTAAGGAACCTTTAAAAATCTTCTCTAGAACCAGAAGTGATAGGGCTTAGATGATACTATGAGTAAGTACATTGATGACTGTAGTTTCACGTTTGTTCATGGGGGAATCAGGGGTGCCCCCCTTGGTACCCAGGGAGGGGGTGGGGAGGGGTCCTAATGGGCCTAAATTATACATTTTCATCTTCACTTTGAGATCGCCATGTCTGATTTTTCACCAAACTTGGTAGGTAGCATCCCAAGGGGGATAGGATCTCAATTTGTTCAAATGGGCACCATTGCCCACCTGGGGGGCCCCTAGGGGGCCAAACTCCTAAAATTAAGGAACCTTTAAAAATCTTCTCTAGAACCAGAAGTGATAGGGCTTAGATGATACTATGAGTTAGTACATTGATGACTGTAGTTTCAAGTTTGTTCATGGGGTTGGCAGAATCAGGGGTTGCCCCCCCCCCCCCCCCCCCCCCCCCCTTAGGACCCAGGAGAGGGCTGGGGAGAAGTCCTACAGTTGTAATGGAGCCTGAATTGTACATGTTCATCTTCTTCTTGAAAACCTCAAGATGAATTTTGACCAAACTTAGCAGGTAGCATCCCTAGGGGATAGAATCTCAATTCCTTCAAATGGGCACCATGTCCCTCTTGGGGGGCCCCTAGGGGCCCCCCCCCCCCCCCACATTAAGGAATATTTAAAATCTTCTGCTCTAGAACCAGAAATGATAAAGCAAAGTTAATACCATGAGTTTGTACATTGATGACTTTAGTTCCAAGTTTGTTAATTGCAGATTCAGATCCAGGACTGCCTGCCCCCTCCCCCCCCCCCCCCCCCCCCCCCCCCCCGAGTTGAGGGGGGGAGGGATCCATATGCAGACCTAGAGTTTCCAATGTTCTCAGGTAAGAGTGTGCAAGAATGCATGGAAGTGAAATTGCGATACTCAGGTGAGCGCGTGACCCGCGGGTCTCTTGTTTAGGATTATTGTAGAAAGTGTGCTCCGGTAGAATGCTGACTCGGTGAAAATGGAGAGAAGGGAGGGGTAGAAAAGAGCCGAGGGAATGAACTTAGGCCAGTACAAAAAATTTATTGTGCCTTATTGCCATGCCATGTCATAATGTAGGTGCCATACTTGAGCGCTCGTGCATGTGAAGCCAATTTGTGAAAGGTACTTTGATACAAGTATTGTTTGTTCATGTCAGACATAGAAGGTGATGATGTTCCAGTCATGCTTAGAACCAAAGTGAGGAATTTGAGAAGCGGGAACATGCTGACAAAGTGATATAGTGAATTAAAGTCGTTTGTAAACATTCCATGTTTGAATGTAAATGTTTGCATAGAAGCAACAAGAATTCAATTGGCTGCTAATGAAGGTGCTGAAGTTCAGAGTGTTACCTGCAACCGAAACATAGTGCTACGCAGTACAATATGTGTGTCTGAGCCATCTCTTATACCAGGGAGGTGGCTGTTTATATCCTTGCCGTTTTTTAGTACACTACCCGATGAAATGTCTTGAACTGTTCCTTGCAAATGGGAAATTCCCCCAGAGTGAAACATTTTGCAGAACTTGCCTCAATTTATAGATGTTGGTATGAAGCTTTGCATTGTATATAGCGGGGCCACTGTTTAACGACCTTGGCAGAAATTTGTGTAGTATCAGTTTCAATGCAGCTGGGTGTGTTATTTGTCCAAGATACTGTTTGTTTGTTGTCCGCAAAAAAAATAAATAAATAAAAAAAATGCAGTTTTATTGTTTCTCACATTTCCTCCTTCACAATAGCAATGCAGAGTGCTACTACAGGTTGCCGACTACTTTATTGTGCTACTACACTGAAAATTG
This sequence comes from Diadema antillarum, assembly GCF_040938485.1. NCBI lineage: Eukaryota > Metazoa > Echinodermata > Echinoidea > Diadematoida > Diadematidae > Diadema > Diadema antillarum. Next base: position 738,698 of record NW_027271247.1, on the reverse strand, counting down.
CAATTACGCTTGGAGGTAGTTTTGAACCATTCAATAGAGCTCAATGGTATTTAGGAATAGGTTCCAATTAAACTGCATACCAAAGGTAGATGAATTGTTCGGGCTGATTAGATTCAGTGCAAGATACAGTTTAGTCAGGAATCAAAGGTCAGAGTTATTCTGCCAAATTGCACCTATTGACTGGGAGGTTTTAATAGAGAGGTTGGAGGCAGACGTAGACCAATTGATCTGTGGAGTATGCGAGCTCTACTGAGTGTGTGAAAGTGCAAATGCTTGAGTTGATTTTAATCCCAGCCACTGGGCAGTATATAAGTCAGATGAAATAATATGATAGAAGTTTTATTTTCATTCAACATAGAATGAATAAGATTAAGTTGGACATGTTTTCACCCAATCATAGAGATATTGATCAAAACTATACACACCAAGTAGAAGAAGCTATGGAGACATCACCTCACAACTCTTGGTTTTGTACGCAAAAGTATTATAATCTATGAATGGTTTAGATATTGAAACTTTGCCGGGGTGCTGTGGTACACTCGTACAGTGGATAAGACTTGACTTTCATGTGAGGTCCAGGGTTCAAAACCTTCCAAGTGCTTTTGTAATTGACGAGATGTTTCCACTCACAATAACCCTCTTGCTCCTGGTGTATACCAGGTAGGCTATAAAATGGGTACCTGGCAGTACTGGGGTAGTACGGCAGGGTCTTCTGGTAAAGCAGTACTTACACTGAAGAGGCTACCCTGGATAATCAGGACCATAATTATGACTGCCAAATTAAACATGGCATGAAAGTGTTGTTTAATGGACGTCTGGTTGACTGCCCATGGTACTTTAGAAGATTCTGCCCCACAAATCTGCCACGGCATAAGGACTGGAAACTTAAAGGACAAGTTCACCTTCATAAACATAAGGATTGAGAAAATGCAACAATATTAGTAGAACACATCAGTGAAAGTTTGAGGAAAATTGGACAATCAATGCAAAAGTTATGAATTTTTTTAATTTTTGTGTTGGAACCGCTGGATGAGGAGACTACTACAGCTTGTGAGTCATATGCGTACAACAGTATAAAGAAAATGTAAAAGAAAATTCAACATATTTTCACTTTTTTCGCATAATAAAAGAGCACTTGACTTGCCTCTTTCTAAAGGCAGGGGGAATAATATTACGCATAACATTTGTCGGTAACGAGTCAGGGGAATGTGTACTTTTTTCAAAAGATGGAATTTTGTGAAATTCTCTTTATATTTTCCTTATATTGTTGTACGCATGTGACATCTAAGTTATTCATACACTGCAGTAGTCTTCTCATCCAGCGGGTACTGCACAAAAACTTCAAAAATTCATAACTTTTGAACGGATTGTCTGATTTTCCTCAAACTTTCAATGATGTGTTCTGCTAATATTGCTACATTCTCTCAATCCTTATGTTTATGAAGGTGAACTTGTCCTTTAATGATGCTTGCTTGGTGCATTCAACCTGACCACATCATTTGGTTGCACAATGTGCAGGATCACAAAAATGCTTTGACCATACACTGACAAGATGAGCAATAGGTACTACCAAGAAGTGCTGTGATTTCAAAAGTTGGATGAGAAAAATTATCTTGAATGTCCTCCTTTTTTTCAGTAGTTTGCTGCATTCTTTCTCTGAATTCCATTTGTGCACATGAGGTGCAGTGTGAATCGACCACACATACTCTGTGTCATCTTTCATATTGCAGTAAGCCTATGTGATGATGGAGAAAGAGAAACTCTCAATTCATGGTATACTGTATATTAAGCTGTTATTTTCGCGTACAGATATTTTCACAAATGAGGAGGTCACGGACATTTCGCGAGATGTTGTTTTCACGATGTGACACCGAGGCTACTGTAATTGCACTATTAGCCTAGTGGATGGCGACATTTTCGTGTGTTGTTAAATTCGCAGTCCAGCCGTGACACACGAAATTCGCGAAAATTAAACCCTCGTGAAAATAACAGCGTATACAGTAGTAAAGAGCAATCACATTGAAGATGCTATGAAAACCAAACTGTGGTTGTGTCTGATTAGACTGCTTTGTTGTTCATGAGATTCCATGAAATATCCTTCATGTTGCAAAGTTTAACTACAATGTTTTCCACTTACTTTCAAAATTATTCAAAAAGAACTTTCACCCAAGACACTTTTTGAAGGGGTGGTCGTTGTAAGCTTTTGTTAATAGGTTTATAGGCCTATATTGTCGGCTGAGAACCAGAAGGACATTACAGTGTGTGAGGGCGTGTCTGTTGGTGTGGACGTGTATAATTAGAATTGACAACCCTGCTCAAATTTTTCCAGCTGATGCAAACAGAAAGGTGAAAAGAATTGACGCCAGAGCTGTCCAGGTTGAGAACAACGATTCAGCTTTCTTCCATTTGTTATTGTGTCCTCCACTGTGTGAATGATCCATTGTTCAGAGGGAAGGAGGAATAAACATGCAGCTATAATTACTATTTGTGATGAAAGGACTATTTCCTCCACTGCCATCTTAGGATCTATTCACTTTCGGTACTCTTTTCCTGCCACTGCAAATTCTTAGCAACATGCTGATATTTTAAGGTTTGTTTATCACACACAACACACACGTACACACACAGTGTGTGCATCATGTACATACACACATCTAAGAGTAGAAAAAAGAGAGCCAGGGCTTGTAACCTTGATTCAACTCATTTGCTGAAATTAAAGAATTGCACAACTTCTTTTTTTCAGAATCTAAATCTACACCTTTGTCAGAGCTCTCTTGATATCATTTTCTTGTCCACTTATTTGTGAATGTCGTACTCAAAGTGTGTGTTCTGAGAACTGTGGTACAGTAGGTGACTGCTTTGCATCAGAAAGAATTAAAAGTATACAAATCAGATGAGTATAAAATGTAAAATTGTAGAATGGACTTGGTTGTACAACTTGCATCAATAGGAATTTTCACATCAGCCCGATGAAAATCCAAGCCCAAGATTTTTTTTCGCGAGCGCATATTAGCATGCTATTTCATTTCCTATTCACATGAGCCCGAAAAAAATTAGCCCCAATTTTTTTCAAGCTAATTCGATAGCTGAACATGTGCAAACAGTGTAGGTTGAGCGTGTGCCTTCAAAAAATTACCTGCAATTTGTGTGCAGGTTGCCTCAATCAATTGGGTCACACACATAAGGCATGATGGAATGAATTGCGCTATTATATTGCAGAAATTTCCATAATTTTTGGTTGAGACATTTCTTCGAGCTTGGCTTTCAAATTAGCACACTAATGTGAATTCACATTATCAAATAGCGTGCTTTATAGGCATTGGGGTATGAAAATCAAAGCTGGAGATTCTGAAAATAGCACACTACTTCAAAAGATTGGGCTGAAAATGTGAAAATGCCCTGAAGTATGATGCTGAGGATTTTCTCAATTGCTAAAGAATTTGTCTGTAATAATGTTTTGATACAACACATTGTTGAATGTGTGAGGAGAACATTGGCAAAACATGGAGATGATGAAGGAAGTATCGCCAATAGCTCATTCTTCAAACGACATTCCATGCAGTATTACGATTCATTCCACATTCTGTCAATCAAACACGTACCTCTCAATATGCCTACAATTGAAAGAGTTCGTATCTACAATGTATGTATATGCACCCACTATTATGGCGGAAGTGAAAACAGCATCCAGCTGAGGTTCACCTTGTCAATCACATCTTTGTGGTCAAAGTATTCTGACTGCAAATGGCACAAAATTTGATTGGAAAAACAACTTCGGAACACTGATTGCGAGATATGGCCTAGAAAAAAATTTGGGAGACTTAGTTAAAGTTAAGTCTGTCTCAAACTAAAAAAAAAGAAAAGATTCAGATAGTATGAAATATAAATGCAAACATGTTTATAAATGAGTCCAATGCCAAACTAACAGCCCAAAGTGACTCTAAAGATTAGCATGAAACACATTTTTAAACATTTATCATATAAAATGAGTTGTTTGCCAATATGAAAGGGCTCTCTGTAACTTTTAGTCTGCTATGATGATGCTAATGTACAATGTTTGGTTTATATTTCATTAGATTTTTTGAAGGCATACAAATAGAAAATGCCATGAAAATGTACAAGCAGTACTATGTTGCTCTTTTTCTAAATAGTGTAATTACTCTGCGAGTTTGATAAGATGAGTTTGCAAAGTTTTGTTTGTATCTTTCCTGTTTGTAAATTTTGATAATGCTAGAATGAAAACAAACATTTTGCCCTTTGAAATTTCAGCCTCATTTACCAGCAAATGGATGGACTCGTGTAAGAAAAGTTCTGAAGTGCACATTCTTTGTTGATCGACATCACAGGGGGGTAGATTTATCACTCATTTCAAGAATCTCGTGTGTGGGGGGAAGTTGGCTTTTTGACAAAGGAATTGGTCTGTTATTCGCAGCTTGAAAGAGGGGGCGAATCACAATGGAGCAGACGGTGTTATGTGCAGCGCAATGAAAGGAAGATGAATGGGAGCCGTGAACTCTAAAATGGCACCATTATCCAGGCAGAGATTTTGATGGATGAAATCGAGCGGAGTGCTCTGTTACCCTGGGAGATTGAATTTGCCCACGTAATTGAGTCATTTGCCGAACTTGCCGATTAGGCCGTTGATCATTGTCACAAGTTCTTTGACTAGCTGCGGGAGACTAAACTTTGTTGGACAGGAAAAACAACAAACATGTAGTTTAAGTCTCTTGTTACCACTTGGCAACCTGCTCATGCGCTATAGCTGCAGTCACTCTGGCAAAAGATCGTGAAGTTTAAGATCGCTAAGTCTTCGCGATCTTTTTGTCATCCTTCCATACTGGCAGCCAAACTTCTCGATTTATAAGTTCTTAAAGTTTGGGTCTCTGGTGCATGTGCGCAAGCAAGGAGAAAGAGTACTCCATCTGATCATGGCTAGTGATTGTGACGTAACAGTGAACACCTGTACTTCACAATAGCCGCATGCTTCAGAGACACTGCCAGCAAACAAGTGGTGGACTGGTCTTGTGACAAACTTTGCGAAGTTTCAGTTGCTAGCATTCACACTGCCCAAAAATCAAGAAGATTGGCAGGTTCTGGGAAATATCCCTATTAAATTTTCACGAGAAGTTTTGCAGGAAGTTTGCAGTCACACTGACAAAAGTTTGAAATCTTAAAGACTGCGACCTTAAACTTTGTTATCTTTTGCCTGTGTGACCACAGCTTATAAATGTTTATGACATGTTGATATGTTGGCCTTGTGAGGGTTAGACATTATTATAAAAATGATGCACATCAGAGAGGACATTAGTAAGAGTTATCTACACAAAGTACCATCAAACAGTCTAACATGCCAGAAGCAATTGGAGTATTTGGACTGTTTCAAAGGTCCCAAGTGTGGGTAATTATACTAATAACCAAACAAAATGTGTTATTTGTTTCATAAAGCAGATCCTTGTTGTTTGATCAGTTCCATGTATTGTAAGAGCTCTTGCTTTTCTTCAATCAAAAAAAAAAAATTCAAATGTATGCATTTTAACTTCCGTGGCAGCCACATTTGTGAGTAAATAAAACCATGAAATCTCACCCAGTCACCATCGCGCCGTGAACATGTTATTGACCAGTCATTAGCAGAATTGCTTGTCTGGAAAAGTAAATGCCTGGTCATGTGAATGCTCTTCCAACCCATCATTTGATTAGGATCTGCTTCATCATCTTATAAATTTATCAGACATGTTATATCCCTTCAAGAAATACATTAAGGGTGGATCAGATTCACTTGGCAAGAATCTTTGTATGTGTGTGTGTGTTGTTGTTTTTTTCAAGGGAAACAGAAATTTTGCCATATTCTTTCGCTCTCCTGAACATTTGACATTTTTTAGATATTGAAGAGGTTTTATCGACCCAACAATGACATCACTGTCCTTACTGATGTACAGGAGGACCTACATTGGTGAACATTCTTCCTTTAAAGCATCTTTTGGAAATCTCTTGTTATATAAAGTTGAATTTATGGGTGCAAACAGCACGTTTGGCCCTGGAATCAAAAGTTGTGATATTTGATTGTCACCATTACAAGTTAACACAGACAAGATTCCCTCAAGACTGCTGGAATGCAGTGGAATGTTTTATTACTGTGTTTGGTTGTTTAGCAATGGCTTCCCACCTTTGTGTCACCTTTTAAGTGTCAAGTTCTACATTTCTATACTTTCATAGGTGGGTCATTATGTGTGATTTTTTTTTCCCCTCCAGAAGTTGATTGCCTCGAATATATGGCAGTGAAGATTAAGTATTTCGTTTATTCTGTCAAACATGACATTCATGACATCTCTCTGATCAGGAGTGGTGAATAATGGCAGGTCATTACACACAGCATTTACCTCGCATTGGAATGAATGAAAAGCTTGCATGTTGATACCTCATCAGCTATTAGTCATGTTGTCCCAGAATAAAGCACGGTGCCTGGGGCACATCTCCCTATGATGAGCTCCATCTTATGGCGAAATGTAGTTCCCGTAGCGTGACATTGTCGAGAAATGTTCGTGATTCACGATGCCATTTGTCAATCGGGAGCATGCCCGGATTAGGGCAGCGGGAGTGGTCTCGAGAAGTCGCCATCAATAAAAGGAGATGAGTGACAGTGATTGTGATGAAATTCTGGTTTTATTTGAACCATTACACACCGTAAGTTAATATCGCATGAGATTTCTTTGCAGGGGAAGACTTGTTAACATTGGCACGAATGTTCTTCAATACAATTATATGATTACACTCATTTCCATTATGCAGTATTCCATACAATAAAAAAGAAATGTGTTCTGTAGGTCAGTTCTGGTAAACCTAATTTTAGACATTTTTTCTGTTCAAATTTTGAGAAATTTTGTTTCAATATGGTCAACCATGGTCATATAGTATCATTTATTAAGCACAAATTTAGTTTACTTCAAAGAGGGCAACTGCCTCTATGACCCTCATGGTTGCTGTGGGTTGCAAACAATCAAATTTGAGAGAAAAAACAAACAAAACAAATAGAACTACAGGCTGTAATTGGCATGCATTCACAAAGAGTGAAGAGCTATTAAAGGATGCTGTCGTGGTTGATGCATAGTTTCACCAAAGGTTTCACTAACCCAATAGCACTTGTACATTGTACTCTTACTTGATGCTTATTCTGCAGATATAGATTGGATAGAGAGCTAGTGAGGGTACATGAAAAGATGGACCTCAGAGCGGAACGGCAGCAGAAACAGACTTGGGCTTGTAAATTCCTATGATGTAAAGCAAACTACTTATACCTCCGAATTTTTTAGAGCATCAAACTAATTCTTTTCACCCTGGCCAACTCTTTGCTGTATTATTTCCTTCCCCTATAATTGACTTCTCAAAAAAGAAAAAGTGTCAAGCGTGGTTGCAGTTTCACTGGTTCAACTCCACTTCCCTTTAATTCCCAGTCTCAATCTAAATCCACTCAGACTTAATCCCTCTTTTCAATGGGGAAAGGAAAACACAGTGTTCACTCTTGTCACCTTTGTGTGTGGTATATATTGAAGGTGCAGCTTTCACAATAGTAATGAAAGCTGCTTCATTTTTAAAAGTCTTGGAAGTGAACAAGAGAGAAAAATGCATTTGGCCCAGCCATCCGGGCGCGGAAGAGCCCCTGGACCGCTGAGGCAGAGTAAACCGGGCCAATCATACGGGTCAATTTCCATCTCACCTCGCTGAATTGTGTCGCAGCTCGGTCGGGCCTCGGAGATTTCTGCCAGACAATGGGCGACTCTCTAATGCATTATCGTCCCCTTAATAAGACTTCAACAAAAATCCCTTGGCCTTGAATGGGGGTGAAAGTGTCACAGGTGTGAGGTGGAGAAGAAGGAGGATTGGAAGTCTGCCCAATGACACGGTCTCACAGTCACTACCCAGTAGACCCAAAAACCGTCATGAGGCCTAGCTCTTAGCACTAAGTTTGTTCATAAGTACAGTATTGGTTGAGATGAGAATTGGGCTTTTAACTCTTTGTGAGATACCAAGAAACTACTTATGAAATAAGTACAGAGCATACCATTCTAAGAGGAATTCAAAGTTTATTTGATGAAAATCAGTTTTAGAATGGCTGAGACATCCAAAAACAAAGTAAATCAAAGCCATCATAATAAAATGTGGGTCCCACATTTTATTCGTATCGCTCTGTTTTGGGTATCTCAGCCATTTCAAAACAAATTTTCATCAAATAAACTTTGAATTCCTCATGGAATTACAGGCTCTTTCATACATGTATTTCAGGAGAGGTTTCTTATTATCTCACCAAAAATGTTAGAAACCTGAAGTTACAGTAGGTCTCAACCAAAACTATACGATCCCTTTAATCCCTTAAAAGTCACAGAGTATAGAACACAGAGTAAAACACAGAGTGGAATTTCATTGAAGTTTGGGATTGACTTTAGCTAAAAAAGTTCAATTACTGCTTTGTTTTGTTTGATTGGTTGGTTTTTTTTTTCTTAGCACGACCCACACATACAAAAAATGTGTCAGGAAGCCTCAAAGAAGTAGGCCTAAATGAAAAAAAAAAAATCCATTCAAATTGGCAAACGGGAGTTGGTTCAGCACAGTTAGTTGTTGCAATAAGCATGGCCATATGTAAATATTGCAAACAGATTCTATTGAATCATTTTCCATATTTTAATGTAGTATCCAGCAACTTTTGGTTTTCATTCTATCCATGGTCACCAAGGGAAGCCAAGAGATGATTTCTATTTTTATTACCTCCGCCAAGGGAGGAGGTTATGTTTTCGTTACCGTTGGTTTGTTCGTTAGTTAGTTCGTTAGTTAGTTTGTCCGTGTGCAAAATAACTCAAAAAGTAGGGAAAGGATTGGGTCGAAACTTGCAGGAAAAGTTTGGAATGACACAAGTAACCAACGATTAACTTTTGGCAGTGATCCGAGAAATTTTGGGGGATTTATGAAGGATTTTTGATATTTTGGCAGGTAGGGTCAATGAACTTGGGAGTTCAGGCTGCGCGCATTTGAGGTTTGCATGCGCGCACGAAAGTGCGTGCTGCTGCTCTAGTTTCTGCAAGGGTGAGGCGCGCCGTGCAGCTGAGGGTTTATGACGTAACAAAGGCTTCTATATTGGTAAATCAGGCAGTGTTTCAGCATGTAGACCTATGGGTGGAAATCACTGATCTCAGTGGAAGAGCCCAATGAGCTTTTTCCCAGTTGTAGAGAGGAGAAAAAAATTTCTTTGGGAAGAGCAAGATCATGGGTGGAAAGTAACTACTTGGCGGAGGTCTGCGCTCTTAGAGTGCTTTTCTAGTTTTCGTTTGCTAGAGTGTTAATGATTTATCTCTTAGTTATATCTTGGGTTTCCCTAAATTCCTATCATACCCATGAAGGAAGTAAACCATCATGTAATACAAACTGTGAAAATATTTCTTCAAACTTTGGACTTTGGATTTTATTTTTTTAGAACCGCAGAATACTTCCTGGAGGTCACTGTGTGGCAAACCACATAGATATTAATCATTACAGGACATCCTTATGACTGGCACACACTTAAGTCTCTATTACGTATGATCAAAACCCTTTTCAAAGGATCTATTGCTTTCGTTACCAATGACAATTGCGCAAGAAGTGAACGGAACAGCTGATATTGAGCACGTCAGTGCATGTAAATGAGTCTTGTAAATGAGATCTGCAAAGGCATGTGACGATTACTCATGAGCCGGGAGAAGACTTTAAACTCAGCAAGCATCCATGTCATCATTTTGCATTAAATGCATTAACTTCTTCTATTGATATTGGCAAATGAACACTCTGTTGCTCTCAGTTACAAATATAGATGTGCTGGCAAGCACCATTTACAAGAAATACAGGAATAATCATTGCATCAGAACTGTTTATATCAATGAATAAAGAACCAACATACCTGTTAGTGCAGTTACAAATGTAGATGTGCTGGCAAGCACCATTTACAAGAAATTCAGGAATAATCATTGCATCACAGATGCTTATCAGTGAATAAAAAACATGCTTGTTTTAATAGTACAAATGGCTTTTTTCTGCTCATGTACAAAGTGCGACTCCGACCAGGTTTATTACTAGAGTGAGAAGGCCTTTGACAAGGGGCTAGCACTCAAACACAAATCTTGCAATAATAAAATACTGAGACTGTCTATGATAATGACATAGACACCAACAGGTATGTGTGGAATGTCACAATGCATGAATTGGGAACACAATTAATTTTTCCAGCATGACTGATGCCATTGATAAATCGAAGTCAAATGAAGGTGTGTTTGTGGTTATTTAGGTATGACTTGACAAATATCATTGAAGGCTATTGTTGTTGTAATAGAGGATGTCGTTCTGAACTTTTCAAAGAATAAAGGGACCATGCCTACCTATTTTGCCATTTTATGCGCGTGCCATATTTGTCAATGTTTTTTTTTTCTCTCTCTCTGTCTCTCTCTAGCTGTGTTGATTGGGGAATGTGAATTTGGAAGTTGAAAATAAGATTTTTTCTTTTATTGAAGGAAGCCTTGAGGTTTATTTTATGTTTTCTCATAAAACCAAGATTTGATTAAAAATACACTACAATTATCATTATCAAAATGTAACCAGAGAGCAGGTAAATACTCTCTTATAAATCTGTGAGGGATCATGTACATAAGCAAGCCTTGAATAATCCATTGCTCCCAAAATTTATACGCACAAACTAAAGTACAGCTGTACATTCACATGTGATATGCTGCATATTTGCAGATTGTCAGCACTTGTGAAAGTCATAAAAACATTGTCTTTACTAATGAATGCTGAGAGTGCTTTCTGTTTATTCTTAACCTCACAAGTCATGCTGTGTTCTCAAAAAAAAAAATTCTGTATACAAGATGAGGCTGGGATTATTCGGAGTCCTTGATCTGTTTTCTGATATGTCGTCATGAAAAAAAAAAAATGGTGCTATTCCATGCATACAAATCAGTACTCCTCAGAAAATGGTGATAGCTATTTCTTGCTAAAGTTGGTGAACTTCACATGTTTTGTGTGGGGTGTTTCTGAGTATTGATTTTAATTATCAATTTACATATAAAGAGAAGAGTACGCAAGTGGTTTAAGGAGTAGTGAATATTTCAATATTGCTTAGAGTGAAATTAAATGATCTTTTTTTCATTAAAAAACCCATTGTATTTAATGTGTTTAGGAACCATGACAGTGGTAGTATTTTGTGCCCATGTTGTCAGTATACATACACACACACAAAAGTATGCTGCTCTTTCTTGAAACGTCATGAACATTTGAACTGTCTGAGTTTCAAGAAATATCATTGCTACATCTCCTGTCTGACACATTGAATGGTATCCCTCAGGATCACATGACTATAATATGTGGACAGCAAGGACAGATAAACAATAAACACTTACCATAAGTTGAATTGTGTTTGAAATATTTTGTGCATGTTCTGTCCTACCTGTCGTATTGCTGCTGGGTGATAGATTTCACTTCATTCATTCCTATTCCTAACTCATCCTCTCATTTCTGGCAAACATTAGCTATTCATACGGTGATCCTTAACCCGTTGAGGACGAGTCGCGAGTATACGCGGGCTGGGTCTATTGGAAATGTGTGTTGTAGCAAACTTAGCCCATCCTCAGCGGGTTAACCTCGAGGATAAGCTGTCTTGAAGGATAAGCTCTGGCCCATTAAAGATGTGCTTTCACGTGACAAAGCTTATCCTCGAAGGTAGCGTGTCCTCAAGGTATAAGCTCCTCCCCCCCCCCCCCCCCCGCCCCCAAACTATGAGCAAGTCCCACTCGATAAAACCTCCTAGAACTGAAACTTCACAATGCTCCAGTATGAGGGACACAGTTTCTAGACATTGTGCATGGAGGCTTCAGAACCCCCTTTTTGCTTAGTATAAATGGGGTACAAAGTCATGGAATGAAACTCACAGGGGAAAATTTTTTTTTTTTTAATCATAGGAGCTTCTATTAGGAAGCACTTAGGCCTACATGAATACCAGATACCGGAAATACAAGTGTCAAAGCATTATTATTTATGACCTGAAACTTGAGGGAGCCAGCATAGTTGAGGAAGCTCTGTAGGATCCTACATCCTTTATAGTTCCTATTATAATGAGATATTTTGATTAGACCAAAAATATTAAACCCACCCATGTCCTCCAATCTACGACCTCTGCACTTCATTCCTTGGTATGAAGTGTCCGTGAACATCCTGTTTAGACTGAAACTGGATTCACGCTGCATCCAGGATGGGATGGCATGCCTTAATACTTGCTGGCATTATGCTTTTCATTATGTGGCTTTTACTATACATCTATTTCCTGCGACATAATGAACTCTGAGCTCCGTACACTAAATCTGTGTTGCACAGAATAAACTCGATCACATACGGGCATCATTGACGTCTGTCTTCCGGCGGAATATGAAAGATGTTGACATTGGTCGGTTCCGCCAGCTTTTTTTGACACAAGGTGAAGTCGTGATACCAGCAAAAAATATGATATTCCAGGAAACAATTCATTTTTTGACATGTCCCAGAACCAAGGAGACTAGAGGTATCACGTTTTGCATGTCACTCCGTTTGTCTGTCTGTCTGGATGTCCATCTGTCCTGATCTCAGTTTTGTTTCTTTTTTTTTAAACGATATTTTCAGTAGATAAGGTGTACAGGAGCGCAGTATGAAAGGGCAGTTTGCTTCGTAGATTTTGGCATCAATCCAACTTATGTCAAATTTGTGATGAGTCTGTGGATCAAAGGTCAGGCTGTGCAATTCAGGAAATTTCAAACATTTTCATTGAAGTGATGCAAGGGTGTAGCACAAACAAGCAACTTACTGACGATATCTGTGGCAAAATAACAAGTTCAGTGAAAGGACATCAGTATTCTGTATTTTAGCTCCATCCTCTAACTTCATCCTGTTTAAGCAATGAGGAGAAATATATGTATTTAAAACAGAGAACAAAACCTGATATTTGAATATACATGAAGACACTCCCTCAATTAATTCCAGGTTAAATCCAGTGAAGATGACAGAATATCACAGAAAATATTTCCATTCAATTCTTTCTCATCCGTATTTCCACTTGTCATCTCTTCTTGCTCCCAATGAAATCATTTTCATGGAGCAACTTTGTTACACTTAATAGTTGGATGGCTTTTCCCTGAACTATGTGTGGATTGTACTTGTTCTTGCATGCTTACCATCCACCTTGGTTTTGAATGTTTTTGTACCCTCTTTTCTTTAGAAAGGAATATTTTCAACAGGTTTTCAACATTTCTGAGATACAGTTACACTTGCTTCCCCCTCTGCATTCTTAGTCCCTTCTCTTTACTTCGATGTCCTCAGTTCTCCCACAATCCCAAGATATTACCTGCCCCTTTCTTGGTTGCACAACAAAACAAGAAAAAGAAGACATTTTTTTTGCCATGGTATATCAAGTTCCATTCAGGCATGTAGCAGACAGGTCTGAAACCTAATCACCATGGGAACGCTTGAGCGGTGTTCTGCTGTTACGTCTCGAGAATGCAGTGCAGGGTGGATGGAGACACCGTGCACTTGTGGTGACTGATAGTTGGTCTTTGCATGGAATTAGACAACCCCTGTCACACCTGTCGAGCACTCCCTGTCTCAGTGAGATCCTAGCGGCCGACCGGAGGAAGATGCTCAGCATGTGTTCTCAACGACCATCCATCAGCCGATGTTTATTTCCTCAATTTGGTCCCAAGATTCTACAGACTCTTCCTATGGATATTTGAACTGTCATGTTGTTGATGTTGACATCGTAATCCTGTTGACAGTAGTTATAGAGAAACGCAGGTCATGACCTCACACGTGACTTGAAATGCTTCCATTTGATTCCATATGTGGCATCATAACGATACAAAGTGTTCTAAAATCATGTGTAAATGTAGAGTAGGAGACAAAGTTGGCATGGCCGCAGCAATAGCTGTCATAATCTTTGGCTGTTTTGTCCAGGAGCAGCTCTTTTTTTTTTCCTTTCTTTTTTGCATTGTATGAAATCATCATAACAAGAGAGCCGTAAAATGCTCAATGATGCTTCTTGGTGCTTATGGGAAGATGGAATAAAAAAACATAGAGAGGGAAAATTATGGCTTCCTTGATCTCCAGGTTACAATAAACTGCCCGTACATCTGCGCTGCATCGATTGTTACTGCAGTTGTCAGGACAGCGTGCCTATCTGAAGTGTTGCTCTCTCTCTCTCTTGGCCTTTCAACTTTGACCTCTGACATTTGCCTCTTAAGTTGCCAAAAACAGCCCTGCTCTCGGGCAGCCTTAGCACGCAGCTTCCATTAGTCAGTATTACCTGTAAATAAGGGGGACCCAGTGAAGTGTAACAGGTTAATTCGGCTGGCAGGGAATCTCAAAATTGAATCAACTCGGACTGTTTTGGATACACAATTTCGGATAGTCTGCAGAGCTATCGCGATCATCATTTTGAAGACATTCTGTGAATTGCTGCACCTATTCTCAAGGCGTCCATCTAATGGATAGAAACTTTTCCCGTGTTATCTTGAAATTGGGATGAGTTTAGTAAACACTGAACTTCATTGAAGTGATGACCACAAATTCTGCCATGCACACTAGAAATGAGAGGACGTGTTTGATGTGGGAAATTTTAGTTTGTTTGTTTCTTTTTTTTGTCAGTAACATTTCCCACGAACATCATGGATGGCATTTCAATTTATTGTAGAGTGTTACCTCTCCTCTCTATCTACACAAGTTTTAACATAGAAATCCATTTTGTTGTTCCATTTTGTGCATAGACCTATGTTCTATAGGTATTTTGTCTTTTCATATTTCATTTTGAATCGTAATTACAAATGCAGGCTTAGTAGACTTTAGCAAATCATTTTGAAACTATATCATATCTTGTTCCTGATGATGTCAAATGCCCTCCCACTGTAGTGATTGTAGTGATTTCAATAGAAGCAAAATTTTTGTCATGTGAGATGCATAGTCGACCTACCAGCAACTGGAAAGTACCCCAGCAAAAGGAGCTGTGGAGGCCATGCAGAATTTTTTATTTTGAGCCTGCTATTTATTTTTAACCAAATTTTACTGCCAGTGTTTGTGTGTGACAGTCATGACCAATCAGAAGAACCCTGTTCACAGATGCTAATGAATTGGCATTTTTCCACTGATGGCCAATGGACAAATCTAGGGACTTCGTTGGTCAAACTGCATTTACTGAATTATTCAGTAGGGATACAGTAGCACATAATGTGGGCTCCCCCCCCCCCCCCCCCCCCCCCCCCGCCAGCTCATGAATAATAGTTAAATTATGTTGAGATTCCTAGGCCTTTGCACTTTGCACTCAGCTCTAGCTGTCTTCAGTCACAACTGACAGTGCTAACAAAGGAGTGAGGACCTTTGAAAAATAAATAAACAAATATGTGTAACTTGAATGCAGAGAGCAAAGTCAGAAAGCCTTGGGCAAAGGCTAATGTTTGTTATTCTGCCCCCTTCTACCAGTGCACTGTGTAAGCACAGGTGAGCGTTCTACTCACACATGACAGATATCAGAACTGCCTGGGAGGTTCAAAAAGTACAATAACACCTGTGCATAGAATCATAAGTACCAACTCGAGAGGAATAGAGGGCGGCACATCTGGGTGCATGGAAGTGGAAACATTGAGGAAGTGCTACTGTGTTTGTGCCTCCTTTTCTGCTGTTGAAGTACCGGTCTAGAAATCTAAAATGCTTGAATATCTATGATTGTGTTTGTGTGGCACGTATCATCATCACACACATGGTGTGTGTTCTCTTTATTTGTTTGTGTGTGGGGGTGTGTGTTTGTGTGGATGTGTCTTTATATTTATGAGGAGGTTGTTATGACGATGAATGTACTTTTAATTATTTGTTCCTTCTTTGCATCCCCAGTTTTGTGCAGTCTTTAAAAGTGAGTGTGATTCATGTTACTGGTATGGCTCTCCATGTACATATTTTTAGAGGCGTGGAATTGTCATCTATGGCCAGAGCAGGTGCCATATGAAAAGTGTATCATCAACAGCACTTGGATAAAAGACAATAATGTTAAAAGGAAAAATTATCACAGGGGTACATATCTACTGTACTGTCAAAGTGGATATTTTCATGCGACTAATTTTTTGCACTCGGCCACGTAAGAAAAGTTTCACATGTTTTTAATCCCGCTGAGTCAAGACATCAATTACTGGAAAATATGACAAGCAAAAATATTGGCTTGCTTTTATTTTCACACCAGCTCCTGGTTGCGCAAAATGCGTGAAAATTTCAATACTGCGAAAATTTCCATTTTTACGGTATATTGATTTCGTTATAGTTCATGGTCATGAACTATAAATGTATACTATTTAATTCTTATTTGGAGAACCCCAAGAGGCCATACCTATGAGCCTAGACAAATCAGTGATGAATACACTTTATTTACCACAATAAATATAGTATACCTGCAAACAATCAAATTGATAGGTGCAAAAATATTGCCAAACATGCACGGAATAAGTCTCCAAATTGGAGGGGAAGATAAAAACAATTTCAGAAAAGAGCCAGTTCTCCCTCAGACAGAGTGTAGATGATGTTGCAAAAGAACCAGAGACAAAACTGAACAAAAGAAAAAAAGTATCACAGGGGTACACAAATAGTGATAGACAGGAAATTCCTGTGCATGCTTAGCTGGATGCCATCATCAAACCAGATGGGATCTGATTTTTTTTTTTTCTTCATGGACAGTCCCTCTCGAGCCTTTTGAAATGATGTATTTTTTTGCTGCCAAAAAATACTGCCAAAGTACATTTCAATGATTCATGCATTTGATCAGTAATGACAATCACTTGGAAATACAGTATGAATATTTTACATAGTGTAAAAGTGAAAGCCTGAGACTTGCTAAAATAGCATGCACCTTTAAGTTAGTGAACGGAAATCATATCATATAGTATTGCAATTCATACACTGAA
Source organism: Diadema antillarum (assembly GCF_040938485.1). Classification (NCBI taxonomy): domain Eukaryota; kingdom Metazoa; phylum Echinodermata; class Echinoidea; order Diadematoida; family Diadematidae; genus Diadema; species Diadema antillarum. The sequence goes on along the minus strand of NW_027271247.1, from coordinate 721,728 downwards.
ATACCAAATTATCAAAGTTACCATCTATATAAAAGGAGCACGGAGAGAATAAAATATACTAAAACAGGCACAAGAATAAGATATGCTAAAACAGGCATGAAAACAAAATGATAAAAGTTACTGACAATATTAAAGGAGCATGGAGGGAATAAACATACCGAAACAGACACAAAAACAAAATAAAAAAACAAAGCAAGACAAGATATCGCATGAGACTACTTATGTGTTAACAGTACAATGTACAGTGCAGTTCTTAGTAATGTTTAATACAAAGAGATCAAGCAAATTCACATAACTTATTAGTCATTAGAGATCATGATTTAAGGATTTTAAGTCATTGCTAAATTATAAAGGACTCCTGATGGGAATAGACCTTTCAAACAACTTTTTGAAAATTTGTGCGTCTATTATTTCAAAAGTTGTTCTTGTGGACCAGAAATCTTTACCATTGGCTTGCCCAATATGGCAACAAAACTGTCATTCATGCTGGATACCATGCATTGGTAGCATTATTTTAAGGACTGGTGAAATAACAACTCATCACTGAGTTCTCAGGGAAATATGTCCATACATTTTACTGAATTCATGAGTTAACTGGCCTGTTAACCCATTGAGGACGAGTCCAGAGTATACTCGGGCAGGTTTCTGTGGAAAATGCCTGTTGTAGACTGACTTCCTTGACTCCCTGTCTGTTCTCCACCTGCCCTCTCATCTCTCGCCACCCCCCCCCCCCCATCTATCTATCTATCTATCTCTCATTACTAGCTACAGAGTACATTGATTAACCTAAATTCTCTCCTATTATTATTGTTTTTGTTCTCCTATAACAGTTTTGGTACCGTCACTGGTGCTGCTGATTCTAGAGAGTCCAGACCTACCGTTCCAGCGAGGGTTCTACTGTGATGACGAGACCTTACGATACCCATACAGACCGGACACCATCAGTGTTGGGGTCCTGATGTCTGTTGGACTTCTCGTGCCCATCACCACAGTAAGTTCTCGATTGGTTGGTTTTTGATACGTCATGATCAGAGCAGACTCTTTTTAAAACTCGCAAGGGTGCCTTGTTTGGGACTATAAAAAGTGTCTCTGCAAAATATCATAAGTTGCCTTGTCTTGTCCTCATTGTAAAGCATCCCATAGGCAGCTCCTAGGAGGGTTCCAGAAAGACATCCTCTTGCCACACTGAACTGTAAAACCAGAAATGTTTGCGGTGTGAAACTTTCGCGAATATGAGCCGACAGCCTTTTTCACGGCATGACACTTTCATGAATCGCCACTGACCTTCAGTGCACTGTGTGGACAAGAACTTCTGCATGGAACGTAGTCTCCTCACGAAAGTTTCATACACATGAACATTTCTGGTTTTACACTGCGTGTTCACATTGATCCCCTCGTCGCAGGGACAGTCACCATGACTAAATGTCCAGACTTATATCTCAACTGTCCCTGAGCTGTGGGGGCAATTGGGACTTGGGGCGAGCCCTGCCACTTGAAACCAGACTTCGTGCATGCACACATTTGATGAATACAATTGGGCGCTACAATGTACTGCCCCAGGTCACTCTCCCCTCCAAATTTCGTCCCTGGACCCGAGTTGCTTCACAGGGACGAGGGGACAAGTCCCAGTGAGCGTTCACATTATGGTTTTGGGAGTGGAAAGTCTTGTGGGATGGGACTTTCCCTGCGACGCAGGGACCAATGTGAACTTGGAGACAGTAATACAAGTATTTCAAGTTCATGTAGATTTTTCAGCTGGACCTTTTTTTCTGTTTCTTGTTTTTGTTTAATATGGGGGAGGGGCACTGATGTATCCCCCTGAGGAATTTGATGCTATTTATAGATACTGAGGCACTTCCACTCCAACCCACAACTGGTTCATTCTCTCTGTCAGTCTCAGGGTCGTGCTTTCCCTAGCAAACTGAATTTGTCATCAGATTATTGTGTCCCGCCTTGTCTGGACCAGATGGTTTTTTCAGACTCTGTTCAAATCCCAAGGTTCTCCTAGCTTTGCTAGGACTGTTTGTCCATCTGTCTGCCCAGCTGTATGTTTGTCTTTCTGTCTGTCTGTCTTCCCTGTCTGTCTGGGTATCCATCCATGCCGTTGGGACCAGGGCCTCATCAACAGCAGACAAGGAAACAAAAGAGAAAGAGGAAATATGGAATGAGTACTGATTTTCAAACTCGGCTGGACTTTTCACAACACAGCTCTCTCAATTCAAAGTGTTCTCAGCTGTGGCCACACATTAAAGAGTATCTCTAGCTGAGATCATGGAGCTATCGTTGTAGGTCCATGCTGAGTTGTAGGGCAGTCGGTGACCCTCTTTTGGAAGTCAGTCAAACCAAGTAGGTATGACACACCCAGTGATGCATCTATGGTCAAACTGTCATCAGTATTGTTGATTGTTGTCAAAACCACCATGAAGGTCAATCTTTCACTGACAGTGATATATCAGAATCTGATCGATACACAATGAAGAATATGCTAAAAGCCCATAGATCTATATCTACGATCACATGCAAGAATGAGACTTTCTAAACTTTTTCATGAAATTTGCCATTATGATTTAAAGTGAGAACAACAGTGTGTCATGTGTATGGTTGATTAATTTTGCAATATTTTATATGGTGGTATGTTTAAAGAGATGGCACCAAGTTGCGATGTTACTATGTTTCCTCAACCCCACAGATGTTTATTTGTGAGTGGATGCTGTACCGCCATTGGGCCGAGCAGGGGTCGTCGTGGCAGCCGTACAGCCGACAGAAGGTCTGCTGCTACAAGACCCATCCCTGGGCCACGGCACTCTACTCCACAATTGGACCCTTCCTGCTAGGGGGCGGGATCACGCTGCTCCTGACGGACGCCGGGAAGCACGTGATTGGTCGGCTACGGCCGCACTTCATGGCAGTCTGCGAGCCCGATTGGTCAGCCATCAACTGTACAAATGAGGATGATTTCTCAATATACGTCCAAGATATCCCATGTTTGGGAAACGATACAGATAAGCTCGCTAATGCCAGGTATGATATACATTCTTTAGTTCTTTTTCACTCATTGTATAATGTTGCAATGTAGCTTCAGACATAATCATTGTCATAGTTATTCTCTAACTCTTTGTCTGTTCATATCAATCCTTGTTCTTCAAATCAATGTCTCAAATCCTCTGTCGTGCAGACAGTGGAAGAAGCATGTTTGATATTAGCACTGATAATTTCCTTTTTCACTATGAATAGATGGCTAACAGCTTACTTTAGAGGGGGCCCTTAACAAGAAAGCAAGACTTTGTCACACTTTGTTATGCTTTTAAACAAAGGGATGGAAGGGACTGTTTGGATTGTGACAAAGTTGTTGAACCATGCCAAGCCGCTTTCCATGTGAGTAAGAAAAAAAGAACTGAAAAAAAAAATCAAATTGCTCAATCACAGAAAAGCTGTGCAGAAAACCAAAGATCAAATAGAATATGAAGATTTGCAGCCATTTTCACTGAATTGCTGATAAGAACATTGAGAAGATGGAAGTTATGGATAATAAAGCCATCTTGCTTTAGCCTTAGGAACACTTGTGGAGACAGATGGAAGCGGGTGACACAAACACAGTATACTAGCTATAAATTAGCTATATACTAGCTAAATACTCAGGATTAGGATTAGGATCAACTGATTAGTGTTGTGGCATTACAGTCACAGTAAGATAGGGGTGTGGTGATTTGTTAGATGTTTACCACTCACAACCATTGGCGACCACAGTAAAGATGGGATGTAGTGAAATTGTGGGATAAAAGAACCCTGCCAACATTATGTTTTGTAAAGCAAGGACACTGTTCTTTAATTCAGTATGTTCAAGATTACATTGCTTTCTCAGTTAGTTTAGATTTTTACGTAGCTTGAAGTTTGTATATTCTATAACCATTTTTATTTTTGTGGCATCTTGAATTCCATCGGTAGTAAAAACTCTTTAAAGAATAAAATAAAGAATTTCAGTTTTTCTTCTTAATGGGAGGACTTACAAAATTGTAATCTTTGTATGCAATGATAGCTATTACTCTCCTTCAAGTCAAATGTGTGCATCTCCATTATAAGAACTCTCTTATTCAGGGCAAATAGAGTTCACTATTCATGTGATGCCACACTGACAATTTGAGCTTTTTCTCCTCCAGAGAGCTTGTACATCACAATCAGTTGTGATGATGTTTGGAGAGCGTGTAATTCATGAACTTGACTAAAGCTGATCAGGCCACCCATCAAAGCTTAGTCAACATTTGAAGTGCGTGTTTGCTGGACTCTTTGTGCCTTTTGTCAACATTTCCATTCCTCTCGTTAGTCATTGATCTGTTGGTTTCTTTGCTCTGCTTGTCACACACTGCCTCGGTTGGCATTTTATATAATTCTCCAGCCTGTCAGCCTTTAATACATGTAATTAATCTTCAAGAGACCCTCCATGATGTATGGTACATTTTAGCCTAATCCTCAAATATGTGCTGTTGTGGTGATGAATGTGTGTGTATATTGTTTAGTTTTGAGCAATGTTTGCGCTTTGCTGCACTTGATTTCACATCCATTCTGAGCAAATTTCTTGTTTAAAAATAGAAAAGAATTAACCTGTTTATCAAAAATTCTGTCAACTGGATCACAACAACATGTCTGTTGTCAGAAAGGCTCTCTGCAAAATTTGATGTATGACAAACACAGAAAAAAAAGAAAAGAAAAACATAGAGGAACCCCGTGTGATATTGAAATAGATATTAAGCAGGGGGATGCAGTCACTTATAGGTGCATTTATGAACTCATTTCTGCAGTTCTTGTGCAGAATTAAGGTTTCCGAACAAATTTCGGAGAGTTTTGATTATGGAGCTAGAAACGAGTTTCTGAAAAGTACAAAAAGTGCAATCACAAACATGTTTAAGCCAGAAACGAGTTGAGTTGATAAATGCAGCGTTGTTGTGAAACACATTTATAGTATGGACCTGCCCACCCCAACCACTGCTGTCTAGGCCTATACATCTCCACTCCTTCAGGGCGCTTGTGCCGTGACAAGGCCTCCCAACTCCCGCGAGACAGATTTGATAAATGCAACAACTCAAAAGGTGTTTGAAATGCGTTTTGATAGTTGGTATTGAAATGCTTTTCAAACATGGTAAAGTTGATAAACCTCACCTACTAATAGTTCATTGATGGTCTTTGACCCTTATACATCCGCACTGTATTAGCAGTAGGTAGGGTCAAGCCCTGCTGAAAAGACAGTGACCTTGACACCATGGCAACCCCTACCCCCCCCCCCCACCCTCTTCCCCCATCCCCCACCCATCTCCCTTAGGATCTCAAACTTCATTGTACTCTGGTATTAACCTCTTCAACTTTTCTTGATCCAAAATGTGTTCTTGTCTCAAGAGTAAGACATTAAACTCGTCCTTGAATTTATGTGGAATATGATTTCTTTTGGCATTACGCTGCAGCTGTCCCTTCGTAAATAACTTAGTATTTCGTCAGTTGAAGGCAGGCATATGGAAGCTATATTTGAGAAGGCCACAGCAAAAAGTTACTTTTTTGCTACACAAGAGCTTGTAAACCACAACTACAAGTAATCCTTTATGCTGTGTAGGGCCCTACATCAGTTCTGGTATTCACACAAGTATGCTGTAAGAGTAATTTTTAGCATTTTGTGTGATTTTACTTGAATTATACATACCTTAACAAACAACACTATACAAGTATTGTGCAATTCATCTGTGTAATGTCGACTACAATTTTTTTTTTTCAGAATCACTCCAACTCTCTGAAGGATTGAAGGCATAAAATTGAATTTATATCATATAATTCCAAATTCTGTTAAAACTCCTCAAAAGCAAGAACCCTAAAAAAAAAAGAGCAGTCTTTGTATGATAATATAGTAAAAGAGGAGAGTCACAAACGGTAGGCCCTATAATTGCGAGCCATTTTAGCATCTATAATGAGAAGATTGTTGTAGACTAGCAACCAGGGGCAGGCTGTCACATTTAATCCCGTTTGAAATGCTGATTCCTAGGGTCTTCTAGTTCATCTTCATATGACACACGCAAACAAGCAAAATACAACAAAACAAACTAGATGCACCTGTTTTCAACTTTGGTAGCACTCTCCCATGACATATCATACAGAGAGGCTTCAAAACCTTTTTTTTTTTGCCCTTCAAGAAGTGGAAACTATCAGGAAGTTTGGGGAAGCAGTATTGTTTCCTTAGATTTCCTTCGTAAAATCCGCATCTGCCCACGATGTAGGTCATGTTTACACGCCTGAAAACAAGTGTCAGAATAGCCAGCCCACAGGCGGTCAAGGTCATTGATTTACTTACACACACACACAGACACACACACACACACACACACACACATACACACATACACACATACACACACACATGCACAGATTCTCCCTGACACGTCTACCAAAGGGGTTTCGGACTTACAGAAGATTTCGTTTGTAAATGTGTCAGAAACATATTTCACGCTAATGAAGTAAGATTTGTAAATCTGAAAGCAAATTTAATTCATATTTCTCCCAAACGTGTAACTTCTATCACTTCAGCAGTCAAGCAGTGTTTTCCAGTCTCAGGTTTTGCTCAATTCTGGGTACCGGCACACATTTATTGTCTGAATGACCTGATTTTCGTACGCAATTGTGGAGATGGCACTTAGCTCAACTCTTCTTCTTTTTTCTTTCTTTTTTGTGCTCTCATGATCTGTGCATTTACATACATAATTTTGTGTGCAAGTGTATCAAAATTTACATATTTAATTGACAGGCTGTAGTGTCTGTGATACTGCTGTTGTTTGAAATATTGCTTTTAGTTGGTGGTTGTGGCAAGAAGATGCATGTCAGTCCAAGAACTTGATGAGAAATGTGTTGTAGAACTGTGATTAGGAACTTGTTTTAGGAACACAATTGGAAGCACGTTTTAGGAACATCATTAGAAATATGGTTCAAAAACTTGATCAGAAACATGTTTGAGGAGTTCTAGGAAGGCAGTTAGAAACATGTTTGAGGAGTTCTAGGAAGGCAGTTAGAAACATGTCTCAGAAATGTTACATGAAACATGTTTCAGAAACAAGATTAGCAACACATTTGAAATACATGATCAGAAACACGTTCTAGGAACATGATTAGATGTAGGCCTAAATAGTTTTCTGTGGTCTGAAACCCCCCAGAAACTCCAGGTGACAACTCAGAGGGATTGACAGAAGCAGTCGTGCACAAATATGAAATACAGGAATCTAGAAAGTGGTTTTGCACTGCCATGCTGAGTGATGTACAGTAGTCTCATTTCAAGGATGGAAAACCTGTTATTGACTGAGTGGGGCAGCCATTTTTCAGTACATACAGGTGTACAGTTGCAGATCTTGCAGTGAATAAGTAGATTTTGCACAGGGGAGATTTATTGGAATAAATGTTCATTGTTGAAGAAAATGGCATTTAAAACCACAACCACAGAAATATCAAAATCTTGGGTAAACATAATGAATTAAAGGGATCGTAGACTTTCGGTTGAGACCTGATTTCAAGTTTCTAACATTTTTTGATGAGATAATAAGAAACTTCTAATGAAATATGAAAGAGCATGTAATTCCATGAGGAATTCAATGTTTATTTGATGAAAATTGGTTTTGAAATGGCTGAGATATTCAAAACAGAGCGATTCTAATAGAATGTGGGACCCACCTTTTATTACGATCGCTTTTGTTTTACTTTGTTTTTGGATGTTTCAGTCATTCCAAACCCGATTTTCACCAAATAAACTTTGAATTCCTCTTAAAATGGTATGCTCTGTACTATTTCATAAGTGTTTTCTTGGTATCTCGCAAAAAGTTAAAAGCCCAATTCTCATCTCCACCAATACTGTATCATCCCTTTAATGTGTAAAATGACCAACAGGTAGTGTTGGGCTTTGGAAAGAAGAATTCAGAGTCTTAAGATTTTGACAAATTTTAGCTCAGAATGGCCATTTGTTTTTATGGAACATGAGATCTAAATTTTGTATAACTGTGGTCGTGCTTTTAAAACAAATAAAAAGAGATAAAGCAAAGAAAGCTTTTTAGCCAGAAGGTAACTGTGATAGGGCCTCTTAAAACAAATAGAAAAATATGGCAAACAAAACTTTTTAGCCAGATTCTTTGTGCCAGAAAGGAGACAGGGACCTTAAAAGCAAGAAGATAGGCATCCCAAAATGTGGATTATTTTGTCTTCAAACATCACTGAACTCTTGCACAAAATTTGATCGTGTGGTGGTAACTACTTTCTTTTTCTTTTTTTTTTGGGGGGGGGGGGGCGGGGGGCTTTGTTCTGAGAGCTTTCTCTTTGCCCTCTTTCATTTTTTTTTCTTTCTTTTTTTTTTTTTTTTTTTTTGGGGGGGGGAACTTTATTCCAAGAGAAAGAGTAGGGCCAAGGCAGACAAGACACTTGATATTGGTGAGCAGACTGTGTGGAACCAGAGGTGTTCAGTATCTCCCCCTAGGGAATGACTATCCAAACATACCTGAAGACTCAAATGGTTTATCTAAGCTCATGATGGATACTGTTTTCTCTCTTTCGGTCACCTGATATTCAGAAACTTGTTTTCAACGATGCAGTGGCACAAAATAGATATTTTTATTTGCATTCAACTTACAGTTTCTTTACGAATGGAATTCCGCAACAAGTTGTTGAAGTTAGTGCACTTTCACCTGAGGAAAAAAAAAAAGATATGAAGGATCATATATCACAGATCTATATAATGTTTATAGAGGAATACCTGTCTCTACTGGCCATCTGTATTGGTGACACCAGAAGTTGACCTTTGTAGTCAGGTGGCCATATGCACAAGGTGACTTAATGTTTGTCAATGATGTAGAATATTATTAGGAGCAAGTCTTTGGTAGTCACTTGAAATAGGTTGCTGGTTGATTTATGCCATCAGAAACAGATGCACATGATTGCTTTATCAGAAGTGTGGTACATTTGAAAGTATTTGTTTCTTTGTGGTTGATGTGTTGATACTATCTGCAGGAAATCACAAAATCATATTTTATATAAACTTTTATTTAGAGTAAATTGTGTCTCACTCTCACTTTGTGAGATTTTACTCTCCCAAAACCTCCCCTTCCATTTCTGCGTAATACGATCAAATTTTTACTTTGAATAATCAAGGTTTCAGATTTAATTCAAAATTGGAAAACAAATTATGCATAGTTTCAAATTAGTAAAGGAATTGTATGGAATCTAGGCCTATAGTTCATGTTATATGCTGCAAGAGTATCATAATTTTTTTTTTTCACTCCAGAGCTCAAAGTTGTGCTTTACAGATTTTTATGACAAGCCATCCAGATGACACTGAGCGAATCTGTTTAAATCTTTCACTTGGACTTAACCTTGTCTTTTGCTGGTTTGACCAACGCATCTCTTGACGTGATGAGCCATGGTATTAAGGCTTTAGTTGCCATGACAACATAAGATCTCATTCCATAAGCCTGGCAAGCCTGACAGACCACACCATACCATACCTGCTGTCATATACACATCGCCCGGGGGTCTCCCACGTCATCTATTGTTTTCAAGTTTCAATATAGGCCTACCTGTCATTTGATCAATTTCTTCTCATGAGCTGAATCATTCTGGAAAGGATTCAAGATGCCTTTAGTTCTAAGGTCATACATCATTATGGATCTTAATGCCCTTTGAGCACTCAAAGAGAGTGGTAAGGAGCATTGCAAACACCTCTATTATTATCGTTATTAGTATTAATTATCATCATCATATGACAGTAACAATATGCCCCCACTGTTCCTCTTCCACTGATGACTTCTTTGAGTGATATTGAGAAAGTATTGATCCATAAAGCAGGGTGCTACATAACTTTATTTAACTACTTGCCCGGTCGGGCAAGCAGACTGTCAAATTTGCTGCAAAACACCTGCCTGAACAATAATTTTACTTTCCCCAAAAAGAAAGTTCAAAATATAAAAATTTTTTGCTTGCCCAATTTGGGCAAGCATTTGTTCTCATTGTTCTAAGACACTTGCCTGAATTTGATTTTCACTTGCCCCAGGCAATCGGGCAAATGCTTATGTAGCACCCTGCATAAAGTGAGTATGATGTGTTCTTCAGACATATCTGTGACTGTGCATGGCATTAAGAGGGCACTGCTAGTACTGTACTTCACTGCTTTTTCATGGGTAGTTCGTGCTGGAATTCCGACACATGTTTTTTCACTTCGCCAAACACCTGACTGCGGACATTTTCTTTAGCGGAAATGTGGAGGAGGGCCCTTTTGATGTCCTATGACCCAGCTGTCGGCCATGTGTGGTTTGGTGAACACACCCATCTTTCATGTAGGAGCTTTGCTCACTCCCTGCTGCCTCTTTCTTCTGCACACATACGTCCTTGTATGTCTGTGTCTCCAGGCATTATGTAATGCATCATGTCACCTCAAGGAACACTGTTCCTTTTTCGTTCTTCACTCTGGCTATTATATTGCACTTTCCTTTTTTTTCCCGGTTTTATGGCTTCATTCTTTTCTTCTTCGTTTTTCTGTTTGTCCTGTTTTTTCCCCCTATCTAATTATGTCTTATCACAATGCTCCCTTTTTTGCCATCATGTCGTCAGGTTTATTTGGTGAACTGTTTCCATGTGTTTAGGAAGTAACAGTCAGGTGATGCCCCTGAAATTGTCTCAGGGGAGCTGTTAGTCTCATGCTCCACAGCAAGCAAGGTCTTCATACTTTCTGCTTACTTAAAGGGAAAGTTGGGGTTTTTTTGCAACACTTACATGGATTCAGCAAATGCAGAGAGACCTGGAAAACACTTAGGCGCCTTTCAGGCATTTCAACTTCTCTCGTATGTTCTTACGTTCCACTTTCAAAGTGCCCACTGCCAAGACTGTTTGGAATTGCATGTTGAACCATCTTGAGCACAAATTTCTCCTAATTTCTCCTAAGATGGGTTTTCAGTGAGCAGACTTAACTCGGGTTTTAAGAGGATTGTCAGCATATTTTCTTCTCTCTCTCAGAGTGACAACACACCTGAGAGCTTGTTGCTATGCTGGCATCCATTACAGAAGGGCAGTGGGGTTAATACCAGGGTGTAAGAAGGATTTGTTCCAGTTAAGTATATTTGTAAGCATTCAGGGGGGTTTCATTGTTGGGGAGATGTGTATACTCACAAGCAGAATTTGAGGTAACAGGGGAATGGAGATGGGTGTATAATCCTGTGTGACTGGAAGAAGGGTGTTACAGGGTGTTCAGACACAAAAAATTTATACTAGAATGGTATAGCTATACCTAAACAGTATAGGCCTAGCTATATAATGAATTTATACATCTGAATGCTGTTTGACGAAACAACGTATAATGAAGCAACGTGTAACGAAACAACTGTCAGAGCATCGTTTCGAACTAGAACTCGATAACAAATCAGCATTCCATGGTGTCCATTTTGCGTCTGAATGTATAGCGACGACCATAGAACGGTGTAGGCCTAACTGAGCAGGGCTTAATGGGAGCTCGCACAAAAGATGACCCCGTAGTTGTCACTTATGATCATAACAGCATGCGCAGCGGGAAACTACACATAGACGTTTTCCAGAATGGTCAAGATTAGCGTCTGAACAGTCGGCTATATGATTATTTTTTATATGTTGTTTCTTTATCGAGTTTTGGTATTAGAAGGATATTATTGTTATCTACAAGAAGATTCTATGGACATTCAACTCAGATAGGAGGAAGAAACCTGGATTTGTGCATGTTTTGAATTTTCTGACACTTTGTTATAGAACAATTCCCTGAACAAACATGCTTGCCGCTAAAAGAAATACTCTTTGAATCATTTCATCCTGTTTTTCATACCAATACCAGAGCTGCAAAATATGAGCAAATGTGAAGGAATGATACAAAACCCACTCAACGTTTGGACCATTGACTTTTATTTGTCCCCATGCTAGTTTGTGAACTTTGGAAGGCTTTCTCGTTTGTTTGCTTCTGTGAGTCATAAATAACCATACTAGATGTACTGATATTTAGAATTTAACCCATACCCTGTGAGGTTCTGCTGCCCTCATTGACTTTTCACAAGATGTACCAGGTCCCGGTAGACTGTGGGTTCAGGCACATAATGACCTCCCCTATATGCGCATACACTCACACTGCCAGAAACCCTGTGCAGATTGACCTAATAAAATCTTACTGGCAGGACACAGGGGTAATAGGATTATGTAATCATGGGATCCTCCTCACCTTAATCCAATTATCTTGACTCATTAAATCCTCTTGGAGATCTCATCTCCAACAAAAGCTTGTTTGCCCAAGGTGTCTAATCAGTGTTCATCAGTCCTGCAGGGGATGATCTCTGTAACTCAGAGCGGAAGAGAGAAAGAAGGGGAGGGGGAGGTGGTGGTGTAGAACATCATGACCTCTTAGGAGCACCCAGTCAAAATGGCATGGACTTTGTATTTTTTTAAGATACCAGACATCGCAAAGAGTGGAGTTTTTTTTTATTCTCAATTTACCATCTTAGTATTCTCCATAAAGTTTAGCATTAGCCCTTAATGTTAAACAGCAATAATAAACTAAAAATTGTGTAATTCATTCAGATCAAATTAACCCCAAACAAAAAGGTTGTCATTTTTCAAAAAACAGTAGAGAATTCCCAAATTGAAAAGAACGAGGGTGTCAGGACAGTGGTGATCATGAATGTCAGTATTTCATCTGATGTAGCATCCTTTGAATCAGACAAAGTCCTTTTCCTGCTAGTATGATTTTAAATGTATTGTTTTAATTTTTAGAATGCCTTATGTGCTTTAAACATTTTTTTTTTCAAAACGTAATTTCACGGAAAGTATATGAAGGAAATATCATCAGTGTGTGAAGTAGATGTATGTCAATTTGAACTTGATGTCCTATAGGCCCTATAGTTGCCGCCGCAGATTCTTGGCAAAAAAAAAGAAAAAAAAAAGTACTAGATGCAAATGGTGTGTGTCTCAGGGTCATGACTGTGGTGACTGATTTGGGATGCTGATACAACCCAGACTTGAAACTTAACTTATACAACGAATGTAATGGATATTCAGATTGGTCAATGTCTAGCGTGAAATTGGTCTAATTCAGTTCCAAATTTCAAGGAAGTGTCACTTGTACTTTCCTACCTACATTCAAAACAGGTTTCTGTGTGGATTAGATTTTTCTATGCAGTGTGCGTTTGAGAAAATGTGAACTAGCACTTCTGCCTTACAAATGTCCTCCATTTGTAGCTTTGATACCGTGGAAAAGTGAGGAGGTTGGAAGAGTAAGCCTATTGTATGGCTCCATCACATGATCTCCAGCCCCATATACTCCTTCCCACTCCCCCCCCCCCCCCCCACCACTACTTCAAAACACTATGAGTTCCCTCCAACTCTCTACCCATTGTTATGTCAGCCCTCCAGGCCCTTCTTCTTCCTGGACTTTTAAGAAAAATCTTCCTTCTTTCAAATCGGAGAAAGAAAAAAGTTAGGTAAACTTTGCGACCACCGAAGTAAGTTCATCTCAATATTTGAAGTGTTAGGATTGCTTGCACCAGCCTTGAGAGTGTAAATGCTTTCACTTTCAGATGAAGAGTGCCCTGAGGGGTGCTCTCCCTAACTCAGAGTGAACCCATTCTGGAGGAAGTATGACAAAATATGCCCCTCTTTCAGGAGCAAGAGAGCTTTGAAAATGAAAGACACACCCCACACATGTTGAACATTGCTGTAGAGCTTTGAGAAGCGTTATGTGATCATGAAAGTGCAACTTCCACAATCACATGTTCAAGTTGAAATTAATGGCTGATTAAGTAAAAGCATATGGACAGATCAGTAGAAGCTTTCATAAGAAAAACTTGAATGGAATCTTAAGGTTCACACATTTTCACCTGATAGCAATATTGGTTGTCATTGGAGTTGCATATTAGATGAGGTGATCATGCCATATCCTCACAAGTCTCCCATTGAGTGATGCATAAATTTTCTTTAATTCCTCTGTCACTTGAACCCCCCCCCCCCACCAAAAAAAAAAAAAAAAGTGCATCCTCAGCATCAAATTTTGTCGAGTGGTTGTACATAGTAGAGCAATGGTGACTTACAGGAGATAGAGGGTGTTATGGTTGCTAAAAAAAATCTTTCAAAATTAATTTTATGATATAGGCCTATAATTTGCTTACAAATCAATGTCTTACATTGTGTTGATGACATTATCACTATGCTGATTTGCAAATGTGAATGTGAGCAGTTTCACAGTTTTGTGAAAACAGGTGAAAATTCCAAAATTTCTTGCTTTCTAGGTCAGATATTTTATCAACACTTTAACCACTTTCTATCAATGATTTTTGCTCTTGTGAGTTAGGCCTATATGAAAGTCAAGTTCTTCATGGTGTGACATCACACTTTAACTTTTTAACCCATTGAGGACGGACAGATTTTGCTACAGCACACATTTCCCGTAGACATTTGCCCGAGTATACTCGGGACTCGTCCTCGATGGGTTAACTGATATTACAGGGAGGCATTCATGCAGCCTGACATGAAAATTTGATGTTGATGTTGGCTCATTGCAGGCCAACTCAACTCAATGATACACACCAGTTGTGGCCAATTTGCATAATTAGGCTTATGCACACGGTGTCTTTAATTCCCTCTCAAGTTTGAATCAAAGCTAAGTCAACTTGGGGCACCCAATGTGTAAGCCCTGCCCAGCGATAATAAGAAACGCAAAATAGGTATCCATGAGCTTGCATTTTGGCCTGTGCTTTCTTATTCATGACAAATATATTTGAAAAAAATCTGGGATTTTTCTTTTCTTTTCCAAAGAGCATTGTAGAAATGTACCCTTTAAAATAGCATGCAGGAAAAGCATGAAAATTTTGCACATTGTAATCTTTTGATTGACAAATTGCCCCACATGACGACGTAAATAAGAGAATTTGTCAATCAGTTGCAAACACCTGGACGGAAGAATTTCATGAATTTGAATTGTAATCTTTTGTTGTAACATTTCATAAACAAGGTTAGTCCACAGTGTATGCCTTGTGCTAGTAGAAGAATTTCATGAATTTGAATTGTAATCTTTTGTTGTAACATTTCATAAACAAGGTTAGTCCACAGTGAATGCCTTGTGCTAGTAGTATGCTTATCCCCTGGAATTCCAGCCTAGGCAACAAATCAAGAGAAGAATGTTCGTTCTTTGTAAGGCTTCAGCCTCATGAATGTTTGGAGTGCTGATGTACACAGTTAGAAGCCGCTATATTCCTCGAAAATCTTTTAGCACAGCTGATTGCCTTTACTCTTGGTCTTAGTATGAGCGTTTTCAATAAACTTTGAATGCATTTCGTACGTACTCTCCAGCAGCCTGAAGCATGGTGCTTTTAGAATGCAACCTGCAGACTGCGGCAGGGAGAGAAAGTGATCAAACAATGACAAAGCCCATTGTCCGATTTGACAGGGGTTAACTTCCTGTAACCCCTAACTCTTCCCCCAAACCAGTTCTGTCTGTCACTCAGGTGCCAAAAGTGTCACCTACTACAAAGCCCCCTTTACTGTTAGTCTGGTCTTGTAATCTGCCCTGTCAACACCCGGGAGTGGATTTCAGAACCCCCTCTCAAGAGCATTATCCCCTTTGCCTGTTCACCACCCCGCCCCCTTCCTCTGAAATAATTGCTATAAAACTTTTACTGCTTGTGGACCTATATCATTGGTGGATGTCTTTCTTCGAGTTTTCGATTTGAGCACTTCCATGTTCTTAGCCTATATGCACAATACAGTAGCCCTTTCAGGCAGGCGAGAAAACTAATTTCGCAAACGTGCCTAGAAACACATTTCGTTTAGATTGAAATATGTTTGCATGTCTGAAAACAAACCTGGGTCATGCTTCTCTTATACACATATTTCATGTCATGCTTTACCCAAACTTGGAACTGGAGTCACTTTTCAGTAAGTTTTGCTTGTTTCTGGGACAGGGTGGACCCGCAAAGTTTGCTGTCAGGGATAATTTGTCAAATCATCTGTGACTCTATACACAAATCAGAAATGCATAGAATTCAGAAATACGACAACAAACAACAAAGTTGTGTGGTCTGAAAGCAGGTCATGTTGGACCATGATTTTTTTTTTTAAATCTGTAGGCATTTTGGTTATTAAAAGAATCAATATGATACATTGTGCCCGTACTCATCATATCATGTTGTAATGGGGTGCCAGAAATTCTTTCTCTGTTAAACTATGCTCTTTGCAGTAGCACTCTTAGTATGAGCGTTCTTTTCAATAAAATTTGAATGCATTTCGTAAATGCCCTCCACCATTTTAGAAATCTAACAAAATCGTTAGTATTGAAGTTTGGTAAAAGTCCAATATACAAGGTGAAGATTCCTCTTAAAATGATAATGGTTATAGATCTTTTTTTTTTTTTCATTAGGCCTATTTTCAATCAGCATTCAGGTTTAGTGTAAAACTTGACTTTTTGAATTGAAATTGCTCATAATACTCATGAATGACATTCGAGGATTGCATCTAAAACATGCTGTAAGCCCTTGGGAAGGCCCAAAGAAGACATTCCTTCTGCTACACTGTCTGTATACGTGATTGAACTGGAGCTAGGTATTACAGAGCCGAAAAATGATTTATAAACCTAAAAGATGACAATTTCAAAGAAATAGATTTAGAAATCTATAGGGCTTTTTACACTTGTGTTTCTTAACCCCGGACTTTCTCTGACCCAGGACTATCGTTAGTCCCGTACCAATTTTTTCAGCTTTTTACACTCGCCAATTAGTCCCGTACTATCTCTTGTCCGGGGCTAAGGAGAAAACTGACCTTTTTACACTCGTATTTCTTAGCCCCGGACTTTCCAAACCACATGAATTTTCATAATTACGCTGTGTACTGTACGTGTACACGCACGCACTGGCAGCACTTGATTACCTCGTTTCTGATTGGTCAGTGAGGGTCGGACTTCGTCTCCGTCGCTTAGCCCAGGATTATTTTTTTCGTTCTGTTTACACTCACTTGCTTGGCACCGCAATTGCGGTGCTAGCACCGCAATTGCGGTGCTAACCCCTGCTATTTTGCAGGGCCAGATAGTACCGTACTATCGGTGGGGCTAGCCCACTTTGGCAAAAACGAGTGTAAACAGAAAGTGGGCTAAGGATAGTCCCGTACCAACGGTGGGGCTAAGGCCCCCCCTTAGCCCCACCGTTGGTCCGGGGCTAAGCAACAATTTACAAGTGTAAAAAGCCCTTATGAAGTTTGGAGACCTCTCTGCTTTACTTTATCATAAAAAAAACTTTGCTTGTCAATATCACAAAGTTGTAGATACACAAAATATCATGGGTTGTTGTTGTTGTTGTTGTTGTTGTTGTTGTTGTTGTTGTTGTTGTTGTTGTTGGTGGTGGTGGTTTTTTTTTCTTCCCTGGAATAATGAAATATCAGAATCAGCTTGAAACTTCAGTTTTCAATGGAGATTGTTTGTGACACTCCCAGTGTTGTGAGTGGTATCTTTTGGCTTTGCATGGAAAGAGAAATTTTTCCACCTGCCATTTTCACAGGCTTCTCCTAGGCACATTGCACATCTTCTGGATATGCTATAAAGAGCTCATCTCATCAGAATAGCTGTCTCCTTTTTGATTATCTTAAAGGAAAATTACCCCAGGAAAGGCACATGCTTGTCTAAGTCATCTACTGGTGATCCAGAATCAGATTTTTTTTTTTAAAGTTTACTTGTACATTTTGTTACAAAGACATTATAAAGACAGTTTACTGCCAAATTATGTGTAAGGAGAAACTCATGTGTGATCGTCTTTTTTTTCAACTGTCTTGGGGCAGTGTTAATTGCAGTTTTGAAGGGGGTGACAGGCAATTATGAGAAAGTACCAAGAGTTATGATTAATAAGACTATTGTATCCAAACTGTTAAAGGTGATTTTACAGAAAGTGAAAATGTAGGACAGAAAGTGAAATCGGCAAAGAAACAATGAAACAGTTTGGCTTTAACTAGCTGTACCCTTGTCAACGCTGTAATCACAATTTGGGGAATTTTACGAAGAACAGCAGTACCCCCAGTAATTGGAGTGATAACCTTAATCTTTTGAACCCAGTGAAGTCATCATGATCTAACCAGAGGAGACTGCCCTCGTGTAGATTTGCCTTAATTAAGCGTTTCATCGTCTGTCTAAGTACCTGTCGTCATCCTCAGACATATGGAAAAGTGAGTGAGGAGTCTGGGGGGGCTACAGCCATCAACCATACCAGCTGATGCATCGAACACATTTTCGGTCCCAATCACTGTTCCAGCGATTTTGGGGTACACACACAAAGCTTTACACAGACCTGTCATATTAATATTTTTGGTGTGAAGAGGGGGGGGGGGGGACAGAAATATATTTTCTATCAACAAATACTGTCGCTGGTGGAAGCTTTGTTCCTAGATTCGGCTCCTGATTTCAGAAGAGCTAAGCTATCTGCTTTGGCAAAATCACAAAATAAGTTTTCTCATTACAAAAAAAAAAATCAAATGTTATGAAGAAATCAAGTGCATGTTTATGGAAGAGATATATGGCAGAAGAATTAGCGGGAGATTCACTGAATTTAGCAGATAAAGTTTTTCAATGGCGACAGCAACTCAGTGAAACACTGGATGCAAAATCACACATATTTTTGAAAATGGTTGAATTTATTTCTTACGTGTGTTGATGTAACAGAATATTGTTCACTTCTAAAACAAAATTTCAGTCATATTATTGTTTATAGAGAAAGGTTATAATAACTCTTAAATACCTGTACCCATGGAAACACTGCATCATATACATATTTCCGGCTAACATTTTTACTACTTTTGATAGAACTTTGGTAGTCAACAGAACATGTTCAATAATATAGGGGAATTCATGTATGAAGTCGTAAACCCAACCTTTTCTCTTAGAACTGTGCAGGAACTTCAGTAGATAATCAAAAGTTATTACCCCCCCCCCCCCCAAAAAAAAAAAAGAAAGAAAGAAAGAAAGAAAAAGTGATGAATATGGAAGAAGCCTATCATCACAAAGCAATCACTTTCAGGGAGAGCTTCATTTTGAATGGCCTTGGTGTGGCCTGCCTGGTTTTTGATACAAATTTTCGCTTGAAGAGCCCATGGCTTCGGCTCAATGAACCATCCATTTCATAGACTTTGCCGTGCGCAGGCAGCGTTGTGGAGCTGGCTCATAGTAAACAGACCGGAGTTTAATTTACTCCTACTATGAATCTAATGACTAATATGTAATCGAGCAGCGGGAAGTATGATGGGATCAACCAGCACTCTTGGCTGATGGGACATTGAGGAAAAATCCCCCCAACATAATTCAATCATGCCAGGAAGGCGAGGAAAAATGATCCGGTTTAACCCCCCTCGCTTTGTCTCCTTCCTGAGATCGTGGTCCCGAAAGTAAGCCTCAGCGATCAGAGAAAAATCTCATCAATGGGAGGCGAGCCTCGTTCAGGAGAAAGCCTTTCTCCTTACGTGTTTGCTCCCTGACTCGATGTAAAATGATTAACTCTTTGACAAAAGCCAATTTGCCTTTCGCTGGATTGGATGGATGGCGCCTATGAAAATGGGGGAGATTTTCTTTTCCTTCTTTATTTCATGGTTACTTTCTTCTTTTTTTTCCTCTTCCTCCTTACCATGTCCTCCCTACGATGAGAAGAGGGCAATTCTGTTATGGGGGAAAATGAGGAATGATGAATTAAACCAAGAAAAGATGAAAATTTGTCTGGCAAGGTTAGCTTCTTTGTTCATTGGCCATGGATGGGGGGGGGGGGGGATGGGGGTAGCTAGCAAATGAATGGAGGCTTCAAGATACCATGTTGCTTCCATGAATGGGGTGGTAGATTAATTGGTGATAGTCGTTATCTATCACAGGAGGGGGCTGGTGAGCTTCTGGCCCACACCTTTTGGTGCTTACCCCCTCCACCAGACTCACGTCAGTGACAAGAGGAAAGAAGGGGGTAATGTGAGTTTGCTTGCTTTGTGATAGAGAGGCAATTACTCAGGGAAACATGAAAATACAGAAAGTAGATTGCGCTGCACGTGTGCGTGATTACACTTGCGCACACATCTCTTGTTGGTAGCGACACTCTTGCCTTGGTGAGACTGCCACCTTTCCTCCATGTTTCTGAAGATGTTTTTCAGATGGTATCTGAATAGCAAACATCATATCTTGGGTCAAGCGTGAGGTCCTTGTAAGATGAAGAACTCACTTTCCTTCGATGCCCACTTTTTTTTTCAGAAATGCTTGTCTGATTTTGCTCAAAGGCATTGTTTACCATTTGCAGATGAAACAAAAACCCAGCTTTAGCTTAAAGTTCTGAAAATGAGTTGGGGATAGAAACAACCAGTGTAAAAAAGTCAATCAGTATAATCAGTGTTAAGTTTTGTTAGATATACAAAATGTGAACAATAGTTATAATAAAATTGTTTTGAGACTTAACTGTCTGCAGTTATCGTTTAGTAAGAAAAATACTGATATCTCATTATATTTTAGGCTTTATTGCTATAAATTGTTTATATGATAGGATGTTTTCTGATACAACTGACCAACACATATGCATCAAATGTGATATTAAACTCAAACATTTTCAAATCAATGCTCCCAATGGTAAACAGTACTTTCAACCTTTGGCTGATCTGTTAGTCTTTATAATCAACTTTTGTCCAATAGAACTTCATCTCTGAAATAAGTTCCCATTAAGTTAGTATTGTTGATGGTTTTCTATTGAAAGTGATACAAAATAATGACTTATCTCATACAGAGACACCATGATATCTGTCTCTGTCTTCTTAGTTAACTATCCACCGTAGAACTTGGCTCTTTCCTCTTTCTTTGCCCGTGCAGT
Organism: Diadema antillarum; assembly: GCF_040938485.1. Taxonomy (NCBI): domain Eukaryota; kingdom Metazoa; phylum Echinodermata; class Echinoidea; order Diadematoida; family Diadematidae; genus Diadema; species Diadema antillarum. The sequence goes on along the minus strand of NW_027271247.1, from coordinate 700,861 downwards.
GTTTCTTGTATTAATGGATGATTAAGTTTGATTCAAGTTCAACATTATGGTTTTTAAGCTAAGAATTGGAAATGTATGCGAAGAAAACACCATGTAAAACATTAAACATTGATTCTATTGTGACAGTATCAAGATTAACCTTGTTTGTTTTGTTTCTTCTGTTTAAGAAATAAGAGTATTTGCGTCAGGGTGAAGAAGGTGCAAATATGTCAAGGCAATAATATGTAGTAATGTTTGTAAGTTATTTTATTTATTTTTATTTTTGTATTGTACAAATGATGGTTTGTACCATGAGATAAACAGAAAGTGTATTGTTGAAGGAAATTCGCCGTTTTAAAAAAAATGCATTATTTCATTCATATCAAACACTGAGCTAAATGCTGTGGTAGATTACCCTTTGCTCCTCTGGTTCTCCCCCCTTAGTAAAATCTTTCTGAAAAGTTCATTTAACTATTACCACTCCCAATGAGTTAAAATCAACACATTATTTTTGGTCACGATCAGGATCATGACCCAAAATTTAAGCTAAGAATTGGAAATGTATGCAAAGAAAACACCATGTAAAACATTAAACATTGATTCTATTGTGACAGTATCAAGATTAACCTTGTTTGTTTTGTTTCTTCTGTTTAAGAAATAAGAGTATTTGCGTCAGGGTGAAGAAGGTGCAAATATGTCAAGGCAATAATATGTAGTAATGTTTGTAAGTTATTTTATTTATTTTTATTTTTGTATTGTACAAATGATGGTTTGTACCATGAGATAAACAGAAAGTGTATTGTTGAAGGAAATTCGCCGTTTAAAAAAAAATGCATTATTTCATTCATATCAAACACTGAGCTAAATGCTGTGGTAGATAATTACCCTTTGCTCCTCTGGTTCTCCCCCCTTAGTAAAATCTTTCTGAAAAGTTCATTTAACTATTACCATTCTCAATGAGTTAAAATCAACACATTATTTTTGGTCACGATCAGGATCATGACCCAAATTTAGAAATTGAGAACGGCACTAATGTATAGGCTGACAGAGACTAGAAGGTGGATGAAAATCTTTAAAAGACTGCTTCCATTTGACATGAGGGATGAATACATTTCCATTCATGGGAACTGATCGTACATCATGGTATGTTGCTGTGATATATTGCATGTCAAAGACCTCATGGGATAGTGAGGCCAGCGTGGGCTGCCATGACTTAATTCATGAGGTATCTCCTGTCGTTACGATCACAGAGCGTGTCAATGTAGTTGAGCAGTGTTTGCTTTGCTTGGAGATACCGAGGCGGTTATGTAAGGAAACATTTTTAGACAGCATTCGCATCGATAAGATAACCAGTGTGATTGGTCTTAATTAATCCAAGCGCTTCGTGGGCAAATGGGCAGATGTGTCATTAGGACTGGATAAGAGACAAGAAAGTCACTCTCTCACCCTGCCTAATACCCCTTTCATACTTGGCGATTTTCAGTCTGCGGGTGCACTTGATTTATTTTTTGGTGTGAAAGCTCCCCCTCTATTAGCTCTCACTGAAACAACTATGGCAGGTCAATGAAAATTTTGGCAGGAGTTACCCTCCTCATCCCCAGGATCACTCTTCAATGGCTCAACAGTGATTCAGTGGAAGACTGTGGTGTGAAAGACTCTCGCACGTTCAAACAGCGATGAATGAGGCGTCCACTCCCACACCGCACTTACCATTGTGGTTACACCAGGGAGGTGGGATCCCACCTTCCTGGTTACTTACACTTACCACAGAGTGAACAGATGTCAGGGATTTGTAAAATTTTTCCTCTTGAATCACACTCACAGCGGGTTCAGTGGATGAAGCTAGTGTGAAAGGGGTTGAAAGTGCAAATGCGTATCATGTTTAACTTCAGGTTAGCTTTAGTGTGGTGGAGGTGAAATCAGACAAACAGATTGGTAGAGGCTATAAATTACTCTGACAGCGAAGTTATGTCGTCCCATAATGACAGCGCTCAGTAGAGTTACATTTTGGCCTTCATGTATTTCAGCCTCGTTTTTTCAAACTTGAAAATTCTGTAATAATTCCTTTTTATAAGTTTTCCTGTAATCCGCTTTTTTAGAAATTGAAGTGACATCAATGCAGCCATTCAGAAAGCTGACCATCTCATCTGTGGAATCTACCAAACACAATTACAATGTTTGCAATCAATGCTTTTAGAGATATCTGGGCATTATGAAATCTGTTGAGTGGAGGATTGATATTTTTGCATCTTATTCAACTTATCTAGCAGATGCATGCAATGCAGAAATATGGAGTTTAGAGGAAGAGGGTGAAAAACTAGGAGATGCCCATTACTTTCAGATAAGATCTTTGAGATAACACAGGGTAAAACTAGGACCGTTTCCACACTGGTCGTGAAACGTAATTGCATTGCTACATGACGATACCGATTCAAATCTTCCATACACACGACCGAGGAAGGCTCTGCTGAATCTGCAGTTTCAGAGTGAGGAGGGGAGGTATGGCTTCTTTCCGAGTTCTCATCAATCAATCATGAGCGATAAGTAGTGCACGCTTTGACTGCAGTGCGAGCATTTGAGGAGTGCAGTTTTTCTACGGAAGTGTTTGAACGGTCACCGTAAGCTCCAGCCAAATTCCCCCAAAACACAATTTGGAAGTCAATCCTTGCACATGACTGTTTAGTTCCGTAATTCTGGCATATCTTGATTGAAAAACACCTCCAGACAGTCATTTTAAACCTGATTGAAATTATTCGCTCGGCAAAAATGCATATTGTGTATCATGATTCTAGTGATGCATCATTACAATTGTGTTTCAAATCACACACTCAGTAGGTGTGAAAGCACTCTAAGTCAAAGACCATCCATACAGTGTTTTACTTTTTCCCTTCCTTGTGGCATTTATGGCTAGATCTGTATCAACTTTCAAGGGAGATGAGCCTGACGTATAGCTTTTTGCAATATCCTTAGGGTCTACGTCAAATCTGTGACAGGAATTTACGTACCGACCGGTTGCTATTTTAGACCTGATGCAGAAGTTTAGGCATAGCCTGATAAACGTTGAGCCTACAGATCGTGAGCCTCTCTCGGAAGTAGAGAAAAGGCCAAACATCTTTATGGCGGTCAAAAAATAGCATTGGAAGTTCATGTTTGGTTCAAGGCCGGGTGAAATGTTCAGAAACTGTGAGAAAAATGTAGCAAAGTATTTGTTCTTATTTCAAGATGGCATTCGAGAAGACGTCATAGGAGAATCTTAAAGCATATTGTTAAAGCAGAAATGTTTTGTGTATGTATCGAAACAAAATGTTACTTGAAGACAGGAAGTGTGATTATCAAGTACCTGATAGAATAACTGACAGTTATAGAAACCGTTGCCACAGTTATTTTGGTCCTTGTAAATGAATAAAGATGCGCCATCCCTTTCAAAGTGGTTTCACTTCAACAGCATAACCTTGAGAGTTTAGCACAAGTATAATAAGCACTTTTCTTGTATTCCATACAATCAAAGCTTTAAGGAGAAAGTTATAGTAAAATAACCAATGAGGGTTAATGCCTTTGACCTGGCACTAATGATGTCATCAGCTTTTCCCCATTTTTTACTGATGCTATCTTCATCTGCTGCTCCATCTTTTCTTCTGTTCTCTCTTCATCTCTTGTCTTTCTCTTTCTTACATTTTTCCCTCTGTCCCTCACTGTTTCTAAGGCTGCATTTATCTAACTTGAGAGAGAGAATCACGTTTCAAAACGCGTTTGGAACGGTGTTTGCAAACGTGGTTTGAAACGCGATTCTCGGGGCGTCGAGTTTATCTAACCATCATACAATTGCGATTCGAATGGTGTCACTGCGCAGCTGCTTTGCGCCGTTTGACCCGGGAAGTAAAGGTCAACTGTATACCACCAAACGTGCCTCCTCAGTCACACACAAATAATGGGTAGAGAGCACAACCGGAAACAGCTGGGATTTGACCTTGAGATATAAACACGTTTCAAAACGGCATTGTGTTTATCTACTCACAGAACGGCGATCATGGTCTCAAACGTGTTTCAAAACGCCCTTTGAAAGGCGTTTCAAAACGCGTTTGAAAACACGGTTGCGTTTATCTCACCCCTGAAAATGCCTCAAACGCGTTTAGGATCGTGATTCTGCCTCAGAAAGTTTTCAGATAAACGCAGCCTTTCTCTTATGATGCCTTTTCTTTTTCTCTTGTCTATGTCCCCCCTGTCTTTCTGTCTTGCTTTCATCCTTCCTTTTCTCCCTTTTTCTTTCTCAAACATGTCAAAAGAAATTATATGCATTCAGACTTGTCTGACATTGGCAAACCCAGCTAGAAAGGTAATGATAACATGTGTTTTGATTGCTAACAGCCTTCTTGAACATGAGTTAACAAAAAAGCAGTAACGTTATCTGGCTTCATGAATTTCCTTCCCTTAGACTATTGTAAAAGTGGAAATTTTCGCGGTGTCGAAATTTCGCGCATTTTACACAACCAGAAACTAGCATGAAAATAAAAGCGTGCGAATATTTTTGCCTGCCATATGTTCCTGTGCGTGATGTCTTGATTCCGCTGAATTAAAAACACGCAAAACTCTCCTGACCCGGCCAAGCGCGAAAATATCCACTTTTACAGTATTGACTTCATCTATATGATAATCCGTGTGTTGTTTTTTTATGCCTCCGCAACGAAGTGGCCAGAGGCATTATGTTTTCGGGTCGTCCGTCCGTCCGTCCGTCCGTCCGTCCGTCCGTACGTCCGTCCGTCCCGTTTTGTTTTTGTCGATATCTCAAGAACCGTGTGGTGGTTTTACATCAAACTTGGTATGAGGGTATATCCTTGGGGGATAATACTTTGTGTGGATTTTAGGGTCACAGGGTCAAAGGTCAAAGGTCACAGGTTATTTTTTGAAAAAAAAATTTGAAATTTCATGTTTTTCTCCATATCTCGCAAATGGTTCAAGGGATCTTCATGGAACATGTACCGATGGGCAGTGATTATCTAGGGAAGTTGGGGGTCATGGGTCAAAGGTCGGGGTCAAAGGTCAAGGTCAACTCCTCAAAATATCACTACTTTCCTTAAAATGCAATATGCCTGAAGGGTTTTTTTTTTTTAACTTGATGTATGGCATGTATTACCCAATATATATTTCTGGGGAAGTTTCTTGCCAAAAGGTCAAAGGTCAAAAGGTAAAAGGTCAAGTGAAAGTGCTAAATTGCACTTTTTCCTCCATATCTCGAAAGTAACTCAAGGTATCATCATGAAACTTACATATTTATGCATGTTCAACCTAACAGTGATTTTCTTTGGAACTGTGAGGTCAAAGGTCAAAGGCCAGGTTTAGATAATGCTATTTTCCCATTTGATACTGAAATTATACTTTTTCTCAATACCTTGAAAATTACTCAATGCATAAACTTATAAAAGGGTCAAAAGTCAAGTAAAAATCATCAGTTCCCCAAATACCTGCACTCTGACATTTTAATCATTCATCCAATTGAACCTAGTTCTAGGAAAGTGAACATTCAGCACATTTGTGTCAAACCTGTCATTTTAATATTTTGCCAATTGTGTGAAACTGTCATCACACATTGTCAAGACATTGTACTATAGACCTATTAGGAGAACCATGCATTATGGCGGAGGCATAGCAGTCGCCATAGCGATATATCTAGTTCTGTCATTTGTCATGCAACCAAACAGAATACAGCTGTATTGACATATCCTTCCTGGTTGACTTCTCTCTGATCTTTTCCTTATATGGCGATGTTGGACCCACATTGAAGTCAATTCCTGTAAATATCCTGTTTCAGGGTATGGCGTGACATGTCTGTCTGTTGACTATTTTTTTTTTCTGTTAGGCTGAAGTAAACCAGCCTCTTGTCACGTAAAGGGCATTGTTGATTTTAAAAATACAAAAAATTATTATACATGAGGCAGATATGTATATACATGCACTCATATACAAATCTATGAATAGACAGATAATAGATAGACCAATCTTGTATGTATACATACATACATACATACATACGAACATAATATGCATACATACCTACAAACATACTTTCGTTATATGTAAGCCTACATATTTCATACACTACGTGATTTTAAGGGAGCAAAATAGAAATGTGCAGATGCCAGTTTTGAAGACGCTAATCATAAGTACAGTTGCCTTGAGATTAAACAGTTTTTTTGTTTTTTTATTTTGTCCTTAATATTGATTTCCATTGAAGCCAAATGTGGGTTTTTTTTTACTTTTCTTATATCAAATAATTTTCTTGATTTATGATTATCTTTTTTTTTTTTAAAATAAAACTGCCAGAATAGCAAAGTTTACATAGAACACTCAGAGCATGCATTTGATTTCACCTTGAGAACAATCCCCTTTCATGTTTTGTTTGAAATTTGCCTTTAATCCCCCCCCCCCCCCACACACACACACACATACACACGCACACATATATTTTCAGGTCCATGTGTGACAACAGTCAAAGAAATCCATGCGATAAAGTAAAATGCCACAGGAAAGAAAGGCTTTGATGTTTCCTCTATTCTTTCAGATAACTGTCTTTTCAAGTTTGCCGCAATTACAGACCTCCCTGCTTGATGCAGTTAAAGCTGATAGTCTGTTGCTAGGCAACAATTTGAAATAGCCTGCCTCCTCCCTCCCACTCAATCCAAGGATGTATGGATTTTCAGATTTTGCCAGTACAAGGTTTCTTCTTTCAGCTTATCTGGGATGGAGTTCACACTTGCGAAGAACTTATTTGCTATCACATTTTTTAAACCACACTTGAGGGCTTTTTACACTTGTAAATTTTTGCTTAGCCCCGGACCAACGGTGGGGCTAAGGGGGGGGCCTTAGCCCCACCGTTGGTACGGGACTATCCTTAGCCCACTTTCTGTTTACACTCGTTTTTGCCAAAGTGGGCTAGCCCCACCGATAGTACGGTACTATCTGGCCCTGCAAAATAGCAGGGGTTAGCACCGAAATTGCGGTGCTAGCACCGCAATTGCGGTGCCAAGCAAGTGAGTGTAAACAGAACGAAAAAATAATCCTGGGCTAAGCGACGGAGACGAAGTCCAACCCTCACTGACCAATCAGAAACGAGGTAATCAAGTGCTGCCGGTGCGTGCGTGTACGTGTACAGTACACAGCGTAATTATGAATATTCATGTGGTTTGGAAAGTCCGGGGCTAAGAAATACGATTGTAAAAAGGTCAGTTTTCTCCTTAGCCCCGGACAAGAGATAGTACGGGACTAATTGGCGAGGGTAAAAAGCTGAAAAAATTGGTACGGGACTAACAATAGTCCTGGGTCAGAGAAAGTCCGGGGTTAAGAAACACAAGTGTAAAAAGCCCTTTGGAAACTCTTAGTCAGTAATAGAATGCTTACAGGCAGGAATGAGTATCTTCAACAACCGCTACCACCGTGAAAAAAAATTCCACACGTCAGCTGTACGTGTCACAAACACCATGGTCTGCCGGTCAAACGTGCAACTTGTTATTTGCTTCCATGCATGAGTATGTAAGCACAGGCATGCTCCATGGCGGAGTGAATACAATGGCAAGCTAGCCACCAAGTAATTAGAGGTCAAACTACATTCATGTGGTTACAGATATGAATCCAGAATTGGGCAACACTGAAATTAGGAAAACAAAAATACAGGAAACAGCTTCAGACCATGATTGGTCCGAAGTAATTTGAGAAATTTGGTGCAAATCTGCATTCTGACCTCCTGTTGATTACCTGAGTAGCAAGATCATGTTTGTGAATATATTTACAAATGAGTTTTTTTTTTTTTTTTTAAGTTGTCAAGTGTGAAACCTTTGCGGTGTGGATATTTTATTTAAAAAACAACGACAAATCAGTTTGTGCCAATAACAGGGCTAATACATCTTTTATGTTGCTGATGATGTGACCACTCAATCTGAAGGGGAAAAATGATCTCCCAAACTTCTCGATGTGTACTGTAAAGAAAGATATTTTCGCGGCATGAAATTTTTGCGAAATGGCACTGACGGCCTTTTTCGTGACACAAAATTTTCACAAAATGCCGCTTGCATTCAATAGGCCTATAGTGTAGACAAGAACTTTCGCAGGCATTTTAATTTCGCAAATCTTGGCTCTCACGATGACATCATCCAGTCCTTTTTTACAGACTGTAAGTACCTGGTAGATGGGGGAGGGGATTGAATTTACACTTTATACATCATTGATATAAACTTGGGTAACAGAATGGTTTATTGTTGTATTGACATCGCACAACGTGTAATTTTTATGCCTACCATACAATGATTTTGTCTGAGAACATATGTGAGATTTTTTTTTTTTTAGCATTCAGAGGAATAGACAGGGCTGTCAGACAGTGCTTTCATTCCCCCCCCCCCCCCCCCCCCCTTGAAGTCAATCTACAGGTAGGACTGGAACTAATCTGATATTCAGCCATATGTGGATGATGTCATAAAGAATACCAGCAGACATGCATTTCAAGTCTGGTGCCTGAGAAATCATGCCCCAGTCAAAGTTGACTGTATTGAAATGCCCTGAACTAATAGAACAGTAGGAGTTTCACTGAAATCATTACCACCACTATTATCATATTCAACATTATCTCCAATTTATGCAATTTTAATACTTAGAAGTGACCAATATCACTGTTTGCATCAGATTACAGCATTCCATGTGGCTTGATATTTTTACTCAGATTTTCTTGAAACTTTTGCGGTTCTGTTTGTTTGATGAGTGTATTTGCATTTTTAAAGGTCAAATTTTGTACTCACTCTATAACATAATCATACTAACCATTATTACAAAACATTGCCAAAAAATAATAAACCTTTGGGAGAGAACATACACTAATTGTGACAAAAAAGTCAGGTGACTCAGAAGGCAAGTACGTCACAACACCCTGCTTTATGCAATAATGTGGTAATAAGATTTAATACATGCATGAGTCGCATTTCATGACTGACGGATTCCAAGAAAGTTGAATGAGATTATTGAAGGAACTGTGAGGATTAACTGAAGTTGAAGCCACCCAGTAGCACAGCTGAGCTTGGGTACATGGTGTTCTGACAGTGAATGCTGTTCTTCGACAGTTTTTGAAGAAGTTGAGTGAGCTTACCAAAGAGGGGTTTGTGAGATTCTGAAAACAGAAGTTATGATAGGTCTCAAATTTGTAGTCATTGCTGTACTCTAAATCATGACTCCATACAAAGTTTACACAGTAAGTCATGATTTCAAGGAATATTGATTGAATAAGCAAACCACTAATGCATGGTTTTAAAAAAAAAGTGTGTGAGAAAGAGAGAGGGGTGTAGACTTCATGATGATATATGGCAGACCCAGTCATTGTAAGCAATGGATTAAATTGAAGCACTGTACAGAAAACTACTAGTGAAATGTTTGAGAGACAAAACTTAACTATATCTCCACAATTTTGTTTTTCTTTTATTGATGATGAAATATGCAGCAGAGCAGATTATGGCTTTCTAGAGGTGTTGACACATCACAAAACTGAAGTCGTGGATCACAAAATGTGACTCCCATTGTGGGTCAAAATTGGTCAGGCCTTTCATTCAATTTCACCCCATTCATAATGCATCGCTCTTTAACCTCCCCACCACAGGGGCATTCAAATTCAAGCGTATGCACCCCATTATCGCCCCACACTAAGTCTTTTTCGGATCACCTGCAGCGTCATATTTTCATTTATCTGATGGATTTGCCATTCATTGCATACCTCATGCCAGAATAAGTTTTTCCACCCCTTTGTCACCTTCAAGTGTTATTCCTTCTTTTGATTAACACAGAAGATTATTCAAGTCACTTGAAGGATTCGGGGCATTGAGAAATTCACTTTACAATGAATTGGTTTTAGGACATGGTGCGGTTAATGCAATGCCATTGTACTCCATTGTGTATGTTATGACTGCAGTTATAGTGGAGAATGCATTTATTGATCGTTAAATAATTGATTCTTGAGAAATATGGTTCATATCTCGTCTGTCACAACTCGTAGCAGCTCTCTGTGTTGAGAGGCATGGCCTAGATGGGGGACTGATAATTGTATTGGAAACTCAATGCTCTGTGAATGATTAAACGGTAGCAGTTGATGGGAGTTTTGTGTTGAAGGGCTTGTGATGTGCATCTGTGGCGAATGATCAATATGGATTGATTCTCACATGGAAAAGCATGGCATTCTACAGTAATAACTCTTTCATTTCTTGACAGTGCTTATTGACTTATCATGCATAGTATAATAGTGGCTGTTTATTCATCTCAAGTATATCTAAAGCTGTTTATGATTGATTGGCTGATAAATTCTATTTCATCATTCATTCATCTATTCATTCTTTCCTGTTCTCATTCATTCAGTAACACTAATCATCCATCCATTCATTCACTCATCGCCCTTTGATTAGTTCATTCATGAATAGGAGATATAAATTATTGTAATGGGCTGGTTGTGATACAGAGTACAGCTTCTCAGGAAATCAATATGTATTTTCATTGTCACCGCTATCATTAATGGGTGAGGAAAAAAAAATGATATGACGTTGTGTAATGGAGCAGTGTCAGATGGAGATATTAAGTAACGTTCAGTGACATGAGAAATGTCTGGCTACTGTTTGTTGAAGAAACAATGCTGAAGGAGTTTGATGAGTCTTTCTTGGTTCTCTAGAGATTCATCAGCAGGGGTGTCTAGTCTACTTGAGGGAGCATCTATGATTGTATCTAACTTGTCAGTTTATTTAGGTTGTATTTGGTAGGCCACAGCAGAGGTATCATGTGGTTATACTCGTATCTAGCAAGTTGTGATTTGAAGTTATTTCAGCCCCTTCTCTGTTAACATCATCTTTTCTCTCTCCATCCCACCCCATAAAAACAACAAAGAAATGATGATTATTCTTACACAGAAGTAATTGATAATAAATCTCTCTGTATTTCTTTCTTCTTATTATTTTCTTCAGATTATCGTTTCCATCTGGACACTCTTCATCAGCATTCTATGTCTTTACGTACTGGATGGTAAGTCTTTCCTGACTTCATCAAAAGCAAAATGTGGCTTGGATGTACAATGATCTGCCCTGCATTGTATATAAGAATAAAATATAAAGGCCTACAAGTGAAAATTTACTCCATGTTACAGCTTCCCTGTAATAAATATTGTGAAACTAAAATCGAGTACATTGCTTTTTGGAAATTCTATTCAAATCAACCAAGAAATAATGAGAGTTACAGAAGATTTCACATGGTTTCCAAGAACAGTGAGTGATATCAGTAGCAGCCAGCTATGTAAATGACATATAAGGTGATTATGTCATGGCCTCAAAGCCCTTCCACCTGCTTCCTTCATTATTACTCAGTAGATTTCCTTGTTGAGATGAATTTAAGACAGAGTTCTGGAGTTGCAATGATAGAGCAATATGGACTTATTTGGAGGGATAACAGATTCTTGATATTGACAGTCATCTGTATTTGTATCTTTTATCTGTGTCCAAACCAATGGGTGCTTTGAGAGGCGATGGCATCAATACCTTGATAATTAATTTGCAAATGTGATGGTGATGGAAGGCACTGTTTTATAAAAACATGTTCAAGTTCCACATTTTATGACTTTCTTATCTGAAGTTCAATTAAATTGATTAAACTGTTACTATTATGTTTGTTTTATTCAACCCATTGAGGACGAGCTGATTTTGCTATAAGACAAATTTCCCATAGATACCTGCCTGAGTATACTCAAGTCTAGTCTTCAGTGGGTTTAATAACTTCTCTTATTAAAAGCAAAGTGAACATGGAGTTGAGTTTCCCTTTAATGGGACTGCAGTTGTTCATGTCAATACTGCTGTGAAGAATGATTACTCCCGTGATAGTCTCGGAAGTTGTTTTTTTTTTTCTTCTAAATTTCCATGTATGCAGTTGCAAGGTCATAGCAAATAGAATTTTTGGAGTCGTAATCTCATGAAGTGAGATTCAATTTTGTACCTGTGAAATTTGGCTAACCGTGTACTAGAAAGGGAAGCAATTTAAGGGGAATGTTTGCACAACCAGGAGAGTTACCCAATGTGAAGTGCCTTTATTTTCCCAAGCTGTCCTCCTATTCCACCAAACTGCTCTATTTAGAAACATGGTATGACGAGTAAGATAATGCTTGTTATTTCAATCAAATTGTCCATGATTATAATCAATAGAAATATTACAAATTACAAGTGTATTTACATGTTTACTGAATGGGCCTCAAAATGTATGCATTCTGATTGGCTGATCGCCATGTAAGAGTATTTTTATTAACTAATAAAGTGCTCTCATTTCATTTACATTATATTTTTTCCCATCTTGCCTCTGGTACAATTGAACCAGACATTTGTAGAGTTCTTCTAGGAAATATGTGAATGTCAGTTCATCAATAGGTACCCCCCCCCCCATGATATTTTTAAACTATATTAGCTGCATGACTCAATGTTAACTATTACATGATGGGAAAATACATTTTATTGAACCACTTTCCTACTTACTTACTGATTAACTTTGGAAAGAAAAACAAACAAACAAACACTCAGTTGTGCCTTGTGGATTGGAACTGTTCCAAAGATAACTCCAGTATTCAATTCTCACCCATCCACTCAAGCCTGTACATCACATGTATACCCTGAAATCCCTCTTAACTTTTTAAACGTTAATGCAGCTTCCAGACACGTTAAGATAAACTGAATGTTGCGACAATGCCAACTTCATGAGCTTTTTTTCTGAGCTAGGTTCCTATACTGTTTTGCAAGACAACCTCATTCCTGCATGAGGATTGTATTTCACAGATCAACGTGGTAGACAGTATTCTTTATTTGATTGGCTCTCAATTATTTCTAATGTTGGTAACATATATTTGTTGGTTTTGATTTGCTTTTAAAACAAAATGTGGTGAAGTATGTACCATTCAACACGAAGCGAGATTAATATTTGTATCATTTTTTCCCCCATAGTATTTCAAATTGTGTGGCACACTAGATACAACACATTAAAGGTATTGTTTACCATTGAGAACAGTGATAAAACAAAGAAACTATTTGAGTTATCACATTCGATGCACATATGTAGGTCAGTTGTATCATAAAACATCCTACTGTATAAAAATTTCATAATAAAGCCTAAAACATACGGAGATATCACTGTTTTTTCAATAATCCATAACTGTCGCCGGTTTATTCCAGAAACAGTTTAATTATATTGTTCACATTTTGTATATCTAACAGTACTTAACATTAATTATACTGATTAACATTTTTACATTGGTTGTTTCTATCCCTAACTCACATTTTAAAACTATTTTGAAGCACTAAAGCTGTGTTTCTGTTTGATCTGCAAATGGTAAATAATGCCTTAAAATGTATTCACACAGAATAACAAACAGTCCCAAACACAAAACAGTTTTCAAGACATCCGAGTCTGAAAAATACCTTCTTTTTTCTTTTCCTGTGGATATTAGATCTACATGCAGGCACGGATGATCCCCGAGGTGTTTGGTGACACGTTGCTCAGACCCTTCTTACAGATGGTGGGCTTCTTGATGGCCATGTTGGTCAGTCTGTCCAGGGTCTCGGACTACAAGCACCACTGGAGTGATGTCTTGGCCGGTAGCGTGCTGGGACTTGCGGTTGCATGGCTGGTGGTAGGTCTCCTGCACCAGAGTCCTGGTGCTATCAATTTTTCTCCCTTCCCCCCCACAAGAGAAACCCCACCCCAATGTTTGAAGAAGTAGGGAACTGACAGCAACAAGTTTTATTAACCCATTGAGGATGGACTGATTTTGCTACAATATGCATTTCCCATAGACACTGGCCCGAGTATACTTGGGACTAATCTTCAATGGGTTAAATTTTGAGGAGGAGTTACGGCACAGAATAATTCTTATTTAGAATGACAGTATATCATGTAATATACGTAGCATGGTAGAGACACTTTAACATGACTATCATTGTTTGTTTGCAATGTATCAATACTCTACGTATGTAGATTTCTGACACTTTAGTGTGGATAGCTTTCTTGTATTTTAATCAATTGTACTGGTAGGTGGTGTTTCCCAGAGGTTAAAATGAAACGGATTAAACAAGAAAGAAATAAGTCCATTTTATAGCACTGGTTTTCAAGGAATTACGGTACTTTATGTAGGCCTTGATTTTTATGTTTTAATTGTTTGTGTGCTTGTTTTCATGACACCATGTTTTCATACATTTAAAATCTAAGATAGACTGTTTATCACATAAATTATATTACTCGTTTTCGCTGAATTCGCTTCTTAGATGCTGGCATTAATGTATCATACATTGGTGTACCTTTGCTGGTTGATATCTAAATGCAGCAACCAGAGCCATGGATGAGAGTGTAGATTACCCCTTTTTCCATTAATCTCATTATCTCACAAAAAAAAATGTTAGAAACCTGAAATTAGGTGTCAACCAAAACTATACTATCCCTTTAATGGGGAATGAAACCCAAAATATGTAGATTAAGTTAATGCAGAATTTCAAAAGAACACATTTAGTGAATTTTGAGGAAAATTGGAAGAACAATTCAAAAATTATGAACGTATAAAGTTTCGGTACTGCCATTTCTAGACAACAATTTCTGATGTCATGGTAGGACAGCAAGATAAAGACAATATAAAGAGAATTCAACATATTTGTATTTTTCTAGCATAACAAAAGAGCACATGACTTACATGTACCTCTTTCAGATGGCTGAGGGAATCATATAACCCTCAACATTTTTACTTTCTAAAAAAAAAAAGGTAATTTTGTTGAATTCTCCTAATATTTGGGTTTCATTCCTTTCCCATCCTTTTCCATCACTCTTCCATCAACCTCATCTCCCCCGACGTTTTCTCGTCCCTTCAGGCCGTCTATGTCAGCGATCTCTTCCGGAACCCCGTCAGCAGCCAGGGGCGCCTGGAGCGGGGCGAGACGCTGGCCCTCTACGGGTCCGGCTCGGCCATGAGCTTCCAGAGCAGCAGCGACGGCAAGGACCAGTCCTCCAAATCAGGTAGCCACGCCCAGGTCGTGAAGGCAAAGGAGCAGACAGACACCATAATCACCTCACCAGCTCTGGCATGACTCAGAGTTTGATTTAACTTCTTCTTACACTAGCACATGTGTTAAAAGGCAGTTTTGTTTTGAGCTAATTTATTTGTTTTTTTTAATCATTATTTTGTGGCACCATTTTGTGCACATACACCTCAACTGAGCTGAGAGAGATTGTTTCAGAACAGGAAAGACATCATGTCAGATCCCATGGGGGCGTTTTGATAATGGAATAGTGTGTTTCCATAGTGAAACTGATTTATAAGTGTTCAGACCTTTTTCCCGTTTTTGGACGTTGATTGTATTGTGGCTGTAAGTCCATATATGACCTCCGTTTGGGTGGACTTGCAAGGGTAAAGGCAGGCGAAAAAAAAAAATCACAAGATTATTGTTGCTACAAAATCCTTACATGAATGTAGTCATGGATGCATTTCCAAACCCAGTCCTTGGAATACAAGGCAAAGTATTTCATGTGGGTGCTACGCAGCACTCCATTGTCTTTACCTTGTGAGCTGTTCTACTCTTTATTTCTAGTTTGTTTCCTTTGCATTGTCCATCATATTTGCACATACCGTACAAAGTTCTGGTCTTGTGAAAATGTCATAAAATAACTACATTAAACATGTCTCTAGATCAATAACTACCTATCTGTGTGCAATCCCTACTAGCATCATCATCAGCTTTGTGGGTTGTGACTGTTTGGGTGCGATTGGGGTTTACTTATCTCCATTGCCTTACTACATTTGTGACCCGCGACAACGGTTTCAGGCAAAAGTCGCAAGAGCAAATTCCCTTCTAGGCGGGTTACAAAGATTTTGACTATTATTTTTGTCGATTTAGGTTTTTTGCAGAAATCGAGTCTTTGATATGTTTTCTACATCTACACTAAATTTCATAGCATAAGACTAAGTTTTTCCTATCGAAAATGGAATTTTAAGCACCCTATGTTGGATCGCACTCGTCAGTTTCGAGCTTCTTTCGAACGCCGCGCCAATATCCCAGTGATGCTACGGCGCATGGTCTCGCATGCGATTGGCTGGTGCATCGCATACATTTACATAATTCGGCTTTCGGAGACACCAGTTGCAGCGTGTGGGGAATGCTTTGTCCACGCGTGCACGATTACATGCTCCATTGTTCTTGCTATAGTGGTTTATACGCTCGCTCTGTAGTGCGTGCTCTTCGTTTGGCTTCCTGTCCAAACTATTATAGCGCAATGTTCGACAACGGAAGTGAAACAAAAATCGTGTAGCATGACATAATCGTGTGAAAAGAAAACTAAATATTCTCAAATTTGTCTACTTGTACATGTAGTAAAGATTATGACAGCAGACTGACTCAATGGAAGGCATGCAGATGAGAGGAAAGGTGCGGTCACATGTGACCAATTATATTCAAATACTACACATCAAAATCGCACCAAACTAACGAGTCGTGTTTGTTTTTTTTGTTTTTGTTTTTTTTTTTAAATCTAAGCAAAAGGGTCGCCAATGATAAAGACAAATCAACCACAATGAAAACGCGATTTGTAAATGTGTGGATTCGCCACCGCTCCTGTTACATATGCACACAGTCATGGCGTGTGGATGCCATTGCGTAATACGTGCACCATACACGTCATGTACATGTACACCATACGTGCAATTATCGTATTCGCCATCTTGAAAGACAACTGGTAAACAAAACCGAGCGAAACGCATTGTTTTTCGGCTCCATACGCTGAGCTCCGAGGAAGGTGCCCGGGAAATTTGACTCTCTCAGTGAGCCAATCAGAAGGCGATGTGGTTGCTAGAGGCGGGGCTTAACATCGATTGGCACCATCGTACGGATGGGTGATTCTCCCCTCGCATCGCCGCTCGGACATTGTCTTTGAGAAAGAGGTGAATCTTCAAAGCCTGTTTTCTCGCAATTTTGTCAGGCTAACAACTTAAACAGTGCATTTTATTTCTCTTTGTATGCCCACTTATGGTGGCGAAGAATACAAGTGTTTTATATCAATGAAAAGCTTAGGAAATGGGCAATGTGATTCAGTGAAAAAATGAATTTTCAAAATTCCCGACTTTTGCCTGAAACCGTTGTCGCCGGTCACATTTATTCTTTGATAAACTACAACCTTTGATGATCTTCATTAATGCAGTCCTTTCTCTTATCTTCTTTTGTCTCTTAATCTACTTTCCCACTCCAATTCTCTTGTCTCTCCATCTTATGATCTTCTATCTCTCTCTCCTTCTTTCTCTTTCTCTTTCTATGATAAAGCTTCAGTGTAGCACTTCTATTTTCTTCTATTTCATTCGAGCTGTCTGCATTGGAGCTTTGATTTTTTCGTTAATTTCATTTTGAGCTTAGATTGCTAAAATCCTCTCTTCTTGCTTCCAAGAATCATATCTGGTCCCTGTTGTCATTATATACTTTAATAATTTTTGTGTTCTCAGTTTTCTTTATGTCCCGGCCTCACTGTTTTGTTATGTTCATGCCATGAACAAATATTCTGTGAAACACAGCTAATCAAGTGTAAGGCATTGATGCACTGTGTCTAACAGCCTGCATGTCTTTGAATTGTCAGCAACACTTGAGTTCATTATTCAAACATTTCGATGTGTTTGGGGTTGTTTTTTTTTTTTGGGGGGGGGGGGGGGTGGGGGGATTACAAAAATGTGAAATGTGTCAACTTGTGAATCGTAAAGTTTTGTGTTGATTACCATTCAGTCCTCAGATGTGCTGATTTTCTTTCTACTAGTTTCCAAGCCGTCACTTATCTACACTTTGTGAAATCTAAGGGCACATTTCCCCATTTTGTTACCCTCCGTATACTGCGTTTCAACTATAAAACTGATTGCTATGATTTTCAACTCATGTGTTTGGTTGTCTCATCACAGCTCTTTATTCACTGTTTGTCAGTATTTAAGTAAAACGAGAAATGAATGTGATATTATTATTAGTCACTGCAGACGTTATTCACAATTTATATGCGACTCAGAATAGCATGCATTTGAAATTGTACATATTTAAATGTGTTTAATTTGCTTACCTTGCACAGTTGTCTGTACAGTGCCAACTTAGTTTGCAAGAATTTTGACTTAAAGGAAGGGAGGAGAATGTATATTTGCATTGTTTTTGTTTTGAAATACTGTGAATTCAGTATAAATGTACAAAATATGTTTTCAAAGCACTAGTATGCAACAAATCCAGTCAACACGAAGTAAGGTATATATAGTGTTTGCTGTGGGTGTTAATAGTTGTATGTTTGTATTAGTTTTTATCATTATCAACAAAGCAAATTTCAACTCTATTTATGAATTTATTTATGCCAGAATGAATTACATATTTACATGTGAGATGCTTGTAGTATTGAGCACACTAATATTGCTGAGTGCAACAAGATCTAAGATAGCCTTTGTGGAAAGAAAGGTGAAAATCCCAGTGACAATGCCAAATTTGCCCCTTTTCCACAATGATTTATACAAGGGTATGCACACAGTAGAAATATGTTGATATTGGGTGGTACAGGATTTTATTGCTGTAGTCCCAACTCAAGCATTTTTATGATATGATTTCTTTGTATATGTTGTACTGACCTTTGTGTTTTGTGGTCATCTCAGTGAAATATGTGTGGAATTTGCTTTATATTCTAAAGCAGTTATGTAGGTACATGTACTTATATAGGTTTTTGTTTTTCAGTGCTTCTGTAAGTGATATTTCAAACTGGTGATTGGCTGGGTCTAATCTTTCTGTAACTTAGTCAAGTGGCACCATTTGTGCATCCCCATTTTTCTAATACCAAACCAAAGATAGCTAAGTATATGCACAAGAGTGCCTAGAATTTTATCAGGAACTTCCTAGATGGTGCTTACCTATTGCATGACTGTGGACTCGCTTGAAAAAAAAAATTGTGTTGGTGTATATAAGAGAAAGGCATATTGGCAACAGTAACCTTAAAAAAAATGTATTTGTCTGTGTAAAATCCTTTCAAAGGATCGTGAATTGCACTGATATTAAATTAATTTTGCAACTAACACCTGCATGATTATGTTTTTTTTTTTACTTATTTTGGTCTGATTATAGAATTTAAATTGTAAAATTATTGGATACTGGGAGAGCTTATTGGAACTTACTATGACCCCAAAACTCGAGGCGTGGATATGTTTTTAATGTCTGTGTTACTCCAAGCTTCGCTTATGTGCATCATGTGATTTGCAACCATATTTGGCATGAGTAACAACACCCCCCCCCCCACACACACACACACACACATCTACCACTACACACATACACAAAAGAAGGGAAATCCTTAAAACAATTTGTTTTATTGATTTTACACCATAATGTGCAGCAAGAAAGACATTGACATCAATGCATCCACTGCATAACCCTGCATAAAGTGTGGGAGTAGTCACCCATAATCAGAGATCTAATTCATGAAAATGATAAAAAAGAATATAAATTGTAAATGATTCAGCCCCATATTTATCTTCACAAATTCAAGCATAAAATTACAGAGATGATTGGTATTAATGAGAAATGCAATCTAGTGTCTTCAAGGATATTATTTTGCTGTGTTCAACCAAAAATCACATTGAAGTTGCATGGCAAGAAGCTGTAAACCATGACTTAATCACTTTTCTCCTTTCTCTCTCTCTTATTGTCATTAATAACCAAGAAACCAGGCCACCATTAATCACTGAATATTGCCACAATAACATTCACTTCCATTTTGCACAGTAGAGGTAACAAGTCTTAACATGGATGAGATTTTTTTCCCCTTTGAGACATAATACCACACCTAGACACTGCACCCCACTGTGTACTTTCTTACAATATGAGGATATTAAACCAGAGCAGAAGTAAGACCACTCACATATTATCGAGAGGTACCATGTATATAAGTTTGTACAGAAATACTCTCAGATGTGAACTTACGAGCAAGTGAATTTCACTAGCATTGCAGAGACTCCAACCCAAAGTACCTTCTGATCTGGAGATTCTCCCGCCTGAAACCCCTAGCAAACGGGAGACTCAAAGTTGATGTGTGCGAAGCGCGAAATTCCCAGGGTTCTAGATGCGCTCTGGTGCTATCTTATAAGGCTTATTTTTTCAACATACGATAGAAATATGTAAGAAATCCTTTCCAACGGGAGACAAAGAGCCAGGGCGGGAGAAATTAAATCTCAAACGGGAGAACGGGAGATTTTGCAAAAATGGGTTTTCGGCGGGAGATCTCCCGTCGAAAATGGGAGAGTTGGAGTCTCTGGCATTGGCCTAACTCAACAACAACAACAGCAACAACAACCAAAAAAAAAATAATCATGCAAAAAGTTTCAATTTTTACAGTAAGTGTGAAACATTCATCAGCACAGATAACCCTTTCAGGCTTTGTGTACTGTGAGCCTTGATTGGCACAGAAAATCCCACAGCATTAAATACACACTGTCCAAAGTCCCTGCCACACCAAGAGTTAACAATGTGTATACATGATCATATTTTTTTTTTGCTTTGTTTGTTTGTTTGTTTGTTTTTTAATGTGTTTTGTTTGTTTGTTGTTTGCACATATGTGTGAATCCCTGCTTGACAATTGCTATGGAATGATATTTACTTTGCAGTTTCATTTTTCTTTCTGTACCTGTGCTGCTTCTGCTTCAGATTTACAGCATACTTGCCAGCATCTATTTTGCTTTATCTTCATTTGTTGCTTGAATGTTTGTAAGCTTACAGCAACAACGCACTCGTGCTCCAAATCCAAATGTCTTGCCATTGCCCAGACATTTAATACAACATTTGCTACATGAATGATAATGACTTACTCACTGCAGTTACTAGCTACTCTAAATCCCATCTGGACTCCCGATCTTATAAAACTATCATAAAACTTTGTGAGGGATTTTAACTTGCAATTAATTGCAATTGCGATCAATTCATATCAGTGAGTGGTATTGATTCTGTAACACTTACACAAATAGTGTACCTTATTTTGGTATCCTGATAGCAAGAATGTAAATTCCCAGTGGCCGTGAAATTACTTTTAGGGTAACGAGTCATATTTCCTCTTTCTTATGATGCCCTATTCATAATTTTGATGTCTAACAAACAAATGAAAAATCACCTTTTCTGGTATATCGCCATGAATTATTTTGGGAGTTATAGTTATATTTTCAGTTATTAAACAGCAAGGAAATGTATCAATACAATTCAGTGATGTGCATCTTTTCTTTATCTTTGAAGCATAACTACCATGCCTCATCGGTATTAAAACTCCCCCTCCCCCTTCATGATAAAAACAGGTAAAGAAAAGGAAAGAAAAGACAGTTACAAAATGCCAAAGGTTCTTGTTCTTAAATTCATTCCTCATCACAAAGACATGCAAGGAGAAACATGAGGACCACTAAGACATCCAGCTTCTTCCTTTCATTCTTTAAGATCTTAAAATGGAACTTGACTCTGTCTGTATTTGCGCGCTGACAGTAACATACGTCGCCCTTCACAATATTGGATGATTTGCCTTTCTGAGATATCGGGTCGCCCAGTGCGACAAACAACTGCATCAGTCAGGAATAGTTTTCATGTTACCAATGCTCACAAGCTGGATGAGTGAATGGGGAGAACGAGGTAGCGTGATATGGGGGTATCCATGACGACGGAGGTTGGTTTCCTTTGTGAGCCCCACCAATTTGCGAGAAGACAAGAGTTTAATTGGGAAGGGGGGAAGAGTGGTGATGGAAATGGTGGTAGGAATACATCATGACATCATGGGGTACATAGCTGGAGCTATCATATCAGTAAGTCACTGAGTGATTTCTCTATTCTCCCTCTACACCGTGACATTTCGGCAAGGAACATAATACCCACGTGGTAGGGAGTAGATAAGAGACAGTACAGTCGTTCCTGTGTAACTGGGATCCATCGGTATTTGAACCGAACCTTGTTGATAATGATAACGGTAGTTGTCATTTCAAATATTTCGCGATGGATGGGGGAAAATCAAAAATTTGTTTTGCCAAGGCAGTTCCAAAGATCATATCTGTTGGTTAAATCTTATTGTGTATCAAAGTTTGCAGAAGTAAATCTAAATGATTCAAGACCAAGTACTGTATTAGAGATGTGTGATCGCGTAGGCATCCCAGTTTATAGTGCTCTGAGGAGTGTATTCTTAAGTCGATGCTTTGTACCAGCTTTGCTATATCGATCCCCATCACAGATGCTGTCCTGCTAAAGAGGAGGCAACTGTGCGATTCCTTCAGTTATGTTCTCCTGTTGTCAAGCAAGCAGACCATAACTGATATCCACTTACACTTATAGCTTACTAGGAGCAGTAGGAGGAGTATACTGTTATCCAAACTGAACCGCGGTGTAGACGCAAGACTGAAGAGGAGTCATGATGAAGTCTTTCATCACAAGTGTTTAATTCTGGTTCCCTGGGAGCGTAATCTATACTTACAGCGACACACACAATGCTTTTCTGACTCTCTCTCTCCTTGACTGTCACTTCATGTTCTCAAAGAACTTTTCATAAAGAAAGAAAGTGAAAGTTCAGTGTATTTTATAATTCTGCTTTGTAACAATGGAGCAGAAATGAGTAATTCAAAACCACTTTTTAGGTTCATAATGCAAAAAGACAAAACAAAACAAAACAAAACATTGACAGTTGATATTATGTTAAAGACACAAAATGTATACCCAGCAATACCAGAGGTATACAGACCCACATAAGGTTTGTATACACACCCATGTCTCAGCTTTAAGAAACTGGATAGTAGTTTCTACTTTCAGCCAAAAGGAAACGACTATGGCTGGGAATTTGAAGGGAAACAAACCGTCATGTGTCTTTTGTGTGCTGTCACCGACACAGACAGCTTACTTAGTCATATATAGGCCACATTGCTGAGACCCTTGACAATGACTTATCATAGGCTTTACTTTCTCCTCTAGCTATCAGTGACAAATACTCATGGCAGCCGTTTTGTGCGTGCAATTTCCTGTTTGATGAGAGCAAACGCTCACTTCAATCTCTCCCGAAGAACATAGAACTTTTGAGCACAACTGACTTGTCATGAGCAGGTATTGCCGCTCAAGACTGTTCAGTACCTAGTTTGTTACTCCTTGTAGACTCCCCTCCTCCTCCTCCTCCTCCTCTTCTTCCTTACCGAAGGCCTCCAACAGGCACATTTCTTTTCTTTTTTTTTAACGAAGCTTAGAGGAAAATGTAGCACAAAATCAGTCAGCATGAATGTGAAAGGGGACGCCACATGATAATAGGACATGTGTGCTCTGTAGCCTGTCTGTTATTTCAAGGTGAAAAAATCCAGTCTGTCTGTTCTCATCAAGCCCCACATCTCAATCAATGTTCATCAGTTCTGAAACTTCTCATTCAACCCCCTCCCCTGCCCCCCTACCTTCCCTTACCTCATGTCCCAGTCCTTGAAAAGCCAGCCATTTTAAAGGGATGGTAAAGTTGAGATGGGGATCCAGATTTTAACCTTTTGGAAGATAATTAGAAACCACATACAAAATATGAAGGAGCATACAATTCTAAGAGGTAATTCAAAGTTTATTTGATGAAAATCAGTTTTGCATTGGCTGAGATATTTAAAAAAAAAGGAAAACAAAGTGGTCCTAATAAATGGTGGGTCCCACCTTTTATTAGGACCTCTTTGTTTTTGGATATCTCAGCCATTTTAAAACTGATTTTCATCAAATAAACTTTGAATGTTTTAGAATTGCATGCTCTCTCATATTTCATATGAGGTTCTCATTATTTCACACAAAAAAGTTGGAAACCTGAAGCCTCATCTCGACCAAAATTATCTCTTTAAGCTCCAGCAACCTGCCAATTTCTTGTTTCTGTCCCCTCTGTCATAAGATGGCGCTGTATGCTTGTCTACAATTTTCACTATCTAAATCACTGCATTTTTAATTTTTTTCTTGAAGCATGTATGTCTTTTGATTTTCCTTCTACTGGATTTCTTTCGAGTTGTTTTCTTCTTCCTCCTTCCCGTAGCTTCCTTTCTAACATTAAGAAAAAAATAATGAAACAAAGAATGGAGAAAATTTGGCCTGTGTTTTAGAGCTTGTTTTGTGATGCATCCCCTCTGCTTTCTCTTTGCATTTTGCCTTTTATCCAGGAAATGGCGTCGCAGCCAAGAATTCCCGCTCAAATGGTAGGACAGAGCTGCAGCGTGGAGCGTATCAAGCTGTATAAAGCTTAGAGCTATCCTCAAGAAGTTTGAGATCATCCCTACGTGTGAAGAGAAATGAACATACGGGGGCGTACATATACTAATAGAGTGCATAGACATACTAGTGTGTATGTGTGCATGCATACATGTATGTATGTATGTATGTACGTGAATGTTTGTGTGAATGTATGCATGATTGAATTAAGGTATGTATGTATGTATGTATGTATGTATGCATGACATAGTCAAGTTATTTGATGCACATCATGAATATGCATGAAGGGCTGAATTTGTGGCAAAGTGGATGCATTAACATGTGACAGTTGCCGTGTCAGTATTGTCGAGGTCAGGTTTTGGGTGGGTCACCAATAGTTCTCAGTTTCTTTCTGTGAGGGCTGCCTTGCTTAATTTGAATTAGTTCAAACTTGAAATCAGAGTTTTTGTAGTGTCACAGCCTCATCAAACAGACATGACGTCCATTTCTTGAAAGTCTTGTGAGAGACTTTTTGCTCATTACACAGACTTAATGAGAAACTTCATGAAATGGATATGAAAGTCTCATATAGCTACGAGTGACTTTGGCCATTCGGAGATTTATGTAAAGACTTTTATGTGATGACTTCATGAAACAGACCCATGGAGTCAAAACTTTGACAGTGTGAATGTACTTTTCATACAAGCTTTTTCTGTTTTTGTTTTTGTTTTTAATTCCTTCCTGTCTGTATCTCTCTTGGCAGAGTATAACTAATTTCCATTGTATTCAGTATATAATCATCTGTATTAAAAAAAAAAAAAGAGAAAAAGATGTAAGAAATGATATTGCTGAGTGTTGTTGTTGTTTTTTTTTTCACATGAATGTCTTATTGCAGCGGTACAAAGAATCATACATGTTTCAAATCCAGCCCCAGTTATACTTTCCCACAGATGATGTAGTATCTCAGACAAACTCATTGTAAAGCACAGTTTTCATAAATGAATGTTGATGTGGGATATTTCTCCTCTGTATTACGATGAATGCAGTTTTTGCAAATGGTTGTACGTCAGTGACCCGTTACATATTGAGCAACTATTTCAAAGTTGCAATTTAGTTTTCAGTTTTTCAACTTTATAAATACTGGCAGCAGATTGGTTGGTATCTGGCTGTTGCCATGGTAACCCATATTACTGCAGTCGACAATAATTGGACTCTGGTGATGAAACATGTCCTAGGACAGTTTGATTACGTAACTGTCATCTGATATCTGAATGACTGATGTCCACCGCTATGATTTTAGTCATGGTTTATATCAAAACATGATGATATGGTGGTGGCAACTCTAAATGCACATTTTCACCAATTTGTATCAAAGGTTTGAAAGATTAATTTCCTTGAAGTGACAGAAAACATGTTGAGCCATAGTATCAATAATATCACATGTTTGTACCTTAGCACACAGTGTCTCCTTTAATGTTATTCGGAATGAGAATGACCCGTCATCTAAAGATCAAAAGTTTTATACCATCCTACGCTGCTTTTGCTCTTTCTTTAAACAAGGTTGGAGTATAATCAATATTTTGATCATCTTCTTGGAAACTAGAAAAAGAAAGTTTCCAGATATCCCTATTTTCTCCTTTCTTTCTTTCTTTCTTTCTTTCTTTCATTCTGTCTTTCTTTTTTTTTCTGGTGAAAAAGCAGATGATCAGTGAAGTCAAAGTTGAATTCTGGAATCAGAATGCTGCCTCTTGTTTACGTCATGGAAATTGAGAATTCTTTTATTTATGTACATACTGTCCATGTGTTTGATGCGCTAATTGCAAGCATTATATCTTGCAGTTTGATTTATGCAGAAATGGAATAGTGCTGCCGGTAGTGGCTGTATGCTGTTGTGTGCTTTGTGAAGCAGGAAGGTTAATAGGGAGAGACTTCCATGATGAAAGTTTACGTTTTGTGTACAGATACTGCCATTCAAAGCAATAAATGACATGGTATGGTCCTAATTCCGACTAGTGCTGAAAGTGTCAGCATTGTTATGAGTTTTGATTGCAACATATTGCTTTTTAATTGCTGATAAGTGATAGCTAAATTTACTGCGCTATGTATGTCCTTGTACATCGCATGATCACATTTTATCCAAAGGTAATTGGTACAGCATGCTAGATGCAAAGCAAACTTCTCATTGACAATGTATGAGTCCCTTTCAATTCTTGATTAGGTTTCAAACCTTGTATTGATGAGTGTAAACCCTCTTAGCTGTCAATGCTGTAGAGAGTCACTTAATTAGGCATTTGATATTAAAGGGATGGTATTGTTTTGGTTTAGATGGTGCTTCAGGTTTCCAACTTTTTTGCGAGATAATGAGAAACGTCTTGTGAAATATTAAAGAGCATACAATTCTAAGAGGAGTTCAAAGTTTGTTTGATGAAAATCAGTTTTGATATGGCTGAGATATCTGAAAGCAAAGAAGTCCTAATAAAAGGTGTGTGTCACCTTTTATTATTAGGACCACTTTGTTTTACTTTGGTTTTAGATGTCTTGGCTATTTCAAAACTGATTTTCATGAAATAAACTTTGAATTCTTCATAGGATTGTATGCTCTGTAATATTTCGTAAGTGGTTTCCAATTATCTCTCAAAAAGTTAAAATCTGAATCCCCCATCTCAACCAAAACCATACCATTCCTTTAATGTTTGTGCACTATGATAAGTCCATGTTATCTTCTTCTTTATCTTTAATATCACAGAGATGAATGTGTGTATTTGTGTAGCTGGAGCCCCAATCTGACAATTCATCTTCCAATGGATAGGGCAAGTAGCGGTACCCCATCAAAGGGGCTGTTATACCACTACTGGTACAAGCTCAACAGCATAGTCGAAATCAGTGTCACTAAATGATGCGATCATCTATGTCATCTATCTACTCGTTCACACTTTTATAGTCATTAAATGGAAATTAGCCACTTCCACAAGAGATTCTGAAAGCCCAATAGAATTTGGGCATGCGACTCGCCCTGTACCCATCAGCAATGGGCTAACAACAGAAGTGGAAATCAAATGAGTGTACCGTATGATTTGATACCATGGTACCATATTTTAAATAGTGGAACAATGTTAATACAGTGCTACCATTTAAATAGTATAACAATAATAGTACAGTGCTACCATTTAAAATAATGTAACAATTTCAATACAGTTGTGCTCTTGTAAATAGAGGAACAATTTTAGATTGGTTCTATTCCCAAACAGTGGTGCCACTTAAAATAGTGATCAAATTCTGGATTCATTGGCACCATTTCAAATAATTTCGTATCTGTGGGACATGCTTTGCAATGAGTGTTGTATGTGTGTATGTGTCTGTCTTCCTGTCTGTCCTGTGGGTTCTTCAAAACTTGGCTCTGCTACAAGAACAGTGTGTGTCCATTACTGATAACACCTGATTTTACATGTATTTGATATGAAAACTTTAACCTAAAAAAGGAAAAAATAGAAGTACCGAAAGGGGGAAAAAACAGGTAAATTGGATGCGGTGATAGTCGCCTGATGGGCAAAACAGATGGTTGACAGATGTGATGGTTGCATTGAACAATATACGATTGCCAGTTTTCCTGACATGATATGAAACTGTGCGCTGACATCATGTGTAAAGGTCTAGCAGTGGTAATGGCTAAACAACACTAGTCAAGCCATTGTGGCTCTATCCAATGTCTATATCTTTTGTGCTTCCACTTATTAATAAGATTGATAATATATTTTTGGCCATGAAACATGTGATTCTGTGCCAAATTTGTAAGTGTTCTTTGCTAGTCCTCTGTGTGGGAACTGTCTGAACTAATTCGCATCTGATCAACTTAGATAGATTCTCTACTGGTCAATCGAAAACCATTGCTTCTGTATAATGTATAGATGGGCATTTTTGTATACATATCCATCCATCCTCTTTCACCTGCTGGTTGCAGAATGATAGTCTGGTATCATAATTTGTGAGAAATTCTGTAGTCATGGAGTTTTTTTTTAAATTCTACAATTATAAAGCTGGCCATTGGTTTTCATTCGATTGAAATATCTCTATAAGCAATACGAGTCCTGGGTTGACTATGCAGTAGCATGAAATGCGGTAGATATGAAAAAGCAAAGATGTCATTTGTACTCAAGTATAGATGGCTGTGCTTATCTATCACTCAAGAACTGTGAGTGATGAGAATCCAAATAGCAATAAATCTGAAACCATTTTTTCAGTTTTTGTTTGGATTTCATTGTAACAACTCACAAGATATGCTTCAATATGTTGCACATGATTGCTTGATATGGTTTGCAGTTATATTCAACGTGGACTAGTATATTTGTTAAATGATCGTGATCAAGTCAAGAGCATTACTTTCAATCCTTTCTGTGCCACAGACTTTGGACAGTGTGTACAATGCTATGGGATTTTCTGTGCCAACCAGCACTTAATAGCCCACAAATAGTTGAGATAAAAAAGTTGTTGTTTTTTTTCCACCGCAGCTCCTGGTATTAAGTAGAAGACATATAAAGAAATTTGTACATTTGTATTTCAAAATACTTCGTGACTGCATGTGTCTATGAATTGATATGAACTGCTAAGATGTGAGTCTAATAAAGGTTGTAAAAAGACAAGTATTACTAATTGTGATGCCATTGTAATATAGTCTGAATTGTAATATCAAAAGTTCTCAGTTGAAAATGTGTATTATATTTCTATGTATTGTTTCTATAAAAGGGACCAATAAACACATGCCTATTTAAAACATAAGTACTGGCAACTGTGTCAATTTGTTAATGTGTTTTGTAACTTTGTCAATTTGTTAATGTGTTTGACCATCCATTTTACTTTCTGACAGATGACGCATTGATCGCAATCACTGAAGATGACTTAGGTTTTCTTCCACTGATTATAAACATGTGATATATTAACGCAAAGTTACATTGATACTCCTTTATTGTTTGTTTACATTTATTGTTTACATTTATTGTTTACATTTATTGTTTGTTTACATCAAAGTTACATTGATACTCCTTTATTGTTTGTTTTTGTTTGTTTTTTTTAAACCAATATGCTGTACCTTCTATTAAATACATGTCCTTAGAAAACAAAGGTCTAGGAGGAAATCTACTTTTTTTTCCTTCTAAAATATAGCTCTCTGCTTATAACATATTTTCTGTAAATCTACACTCATGATAAACAGTATGTGTATATAGATATACAACTGTATGTACATGTATTTCACGCAATTTCCAGCCATAAGGGGAAATGTGGAATGATAGTTTGGAGGGATTTTGCTAAAAAGCATGAAAATATTCAGAAAAAATGCAAATATTGCCCTTCTTCAAAATTATGTATTAAAGGACAAGTCCACCTTCATATCCATAGGATTGAGAGAATGCAGCAATATTAGTAGAACACATCAGTGAAAATTTGAGGAAAATTGGACAATCCGTTCAAAAGTTACGAATATTTTAAGTATCTGCACAGTAACTGCTGGAAGAGAAGACTACTACAGTATATAATGTCACATGCGTACAACTATATAAGGAAAATAAAAAGAGAATTTCACAAAACTTTACTTTTTGAATAAAGTGCACAGTTCTTCGACTTAGCTACTGACGTATGTTAAGGGTAATATTATTCCCCCTGCCTTCTGAAAGAGAGAAGTCAAGTGTTCTTTTGTTATGGGAGAAAAATGGAAATATGTTAAATTTTCTTTATTCTTTCTTTATATCGTTGTACTCATGTGACATCACAAGCTATAGTAGTCTTTTCATCCAGCCGTGACTGAGCAGAAACTTCAAAAATTCATAACTTTGTAACGGATTGTCCGATTTTGCTCAAACTCTCACTGTTGTGTTCTACTAATATTGCTGCATTCACTCAACCCACATGTCTATGAAGGTGAACTTGTCCTTTAATATAGGCTCAATGCAGCATTGAACTACCAAGAGCACAAAATGCATCTTATACCACCAAATTCTGTATGTTAATGAGAATATACAACTTTTTTGGAGAAAAAGCAGATATACCTAAATTCCCCGAATAACCCGTTTTCTATGCACATCCAATATATATACCCATTTTTTTAAAATCTCTGCCAATTTCCCCTAAAATTGTATTGATGGAACAATCCTCATCTATACACACTATGCCATCTGTGCCTTACTATGGAGTAGTCCTGAGGCCCCAGATCAATGATAAGGCATTGAAAAAACATTGTGAAAACCGCAAGGGGAATCAAATATCCCCCTTTGGAACAAATTCCCCTTAAGATACCTCGTTTTCAGACGTACAATATATTCACCCTATGGACGCTTTTATACTTTATATATATGTGATAAAAACCTAAAATGGCATTAGATTTTTATCATATATGATATATATTATATATAAAGTATAGATATATATATATCAGTAAATGATATATATATATATATATATATATATATATATATATATATATATATATATATATATATATATATATATATATATAGTGTGTGTGTGTGTGTGTGTGTAGGACTGGATGAAATTACTTTCATGTACCAAATCAGAATATCATGTGTTTACCTACCATAAAATTCTTCACCTTTATAACCTTAAAATGCAATTTTTTAGGTGAAGTTAGCATTTTGCGTATCTGATCATAAGGCTCTAAACTACTGAACACTGTCAACATTTCTTTTCTTCTCTCAACTTCAACTGAAAATATGAGAGAATTACAAGATATATCGTCCAGAGGATGTTTTCCCAGTCAAGTAAACTGCCTATTGATAATAGTCTCCTCCACTTACAGTACGAAAAAAAAAAGTGCTTTATGTATACACCTAATTACATGAATACTGTATCTACTTCATTTAATTCAAGTACTATTTAAAATTGAATGAGAACATTGTTGATATATACCATAATGATTCAATTTGTGCAAGTATAGAAACAAAACAAGCTGAAACTGAAACTGAAATATACACCAAACACACACACACACACACACACACACACACAAATGCACTCATAAATTATATAGTATGACTCACTAGAAGCTATATTGTCTGTCTTGCCCTCCACGGTAAAATATTGAAAATGTACAAGGCTGAAATTATTTGTGTGTGTGTGTGTGATTGTTCTTTCTGTTAAAAATATGACACAATTACAAGATATTATATCGTCCAGAGGAAGTTATCCCAGTCAAGCAACAGAGGAAGTTATCCTAGTCAAGCAAACTGCCTATTGATAATGGTCTCCTCCACTTACAATACGATAGAATGTGCACTCATGTATGCACCTAATTATATCTATTTCTTTGAAGTACTCTTTAAGTGCCATTTAAAATTAGATGTGAACATTGTTGATTTGTCATAATTATTTTATTTGTGCAAGTACAGAAATAAAATAAACTGAAACTCAAATATGCACCCATGAACATACACACACAACACCCACAAACCACACACACACACACACACATTTATAAAGTATGACTCACTAGAAGTTGACATTGCTCTTTTGTTACATTACGCTTTTGTTAGCTCCCAACTCCTGAACACTGTATCTCATCGCTTTTCTTCTCTTCTCCTCTCTTCTCTCTGCTCTTCCTCTTCGGGTGCCTCCTTATTCTTGTCCTTTACTCTTGGTTTTTTTGTGTTTGTTTGTTTTTTTTTTTCATCTTTTTACATTCCACCTTGTGTTGTCCTTTTGGTCAAATGACATTTAGAATACTTTAAAGATTTATGTTATTTGTTCTACGTGTGTGTCTTCCATTCCTTTAGTTAAAAAATTGTTACAAGGCATAATGTTCAGAGGCTGTTGTCCAAATCAAGCGATTTGCTTATTGATAACGGTCTCCCCCTCCTGTACACTTAAAGATTTGTAATGAAATTTATGCATTATTTCACACGCTTATATACTTGTTAATGTGAACTCTTGTTTGTATTTTCATGACTTGTGAAAAATATGTTTGATACTGTTATACTAATTTTCTTTTATATACAGGTGGAGAAATAAAACTTACTGAAACTGAAACATTACTCCATAATACATGTACAGGTACCATTTAGAGCTTTTAGCAATATCAACCAATCATGAAAATAAATTCATTTTCTGACATTTGCTAAATACATCGCACAGTGTGTTTATTTCAAAGTGACCATAATGTATCGATGCATTGTACACAGTCTATATACAGAAATTACATCAGTAATTACATTGATGACTTTACAGTTGGACAAAACAATCTTTGAAAGTATCGAAAAAAATTATAACATATCATGCAGCTTCAATCATGCTTTTTAAAGCACATCTACAAGCATTTTGCACTGTAGTGTAGTTTGGGCTGTGATTTATTTGTAGGCTATTTTGAGTGTTTTCTTCTTTTTTTTTTTCTTCTTTTAACAGATCACACTTGGCTTTGAATTGGTGACGATGCAAAACTGATAAATGCTTACATAAAAGATTGCATGATCAACTATTATGCAACAAATAAAAAAAAAAAAAAATCTGTGCTCTGAGCAGTGTTCTTCAAGCTACTGGTAAAGATTTGGGACATTCCCTACATTTCTTCTATTTCCTTGTTCTATTTTGTTGTTGTTGTAAAACCTTCAGTTATTCAGCTGGGAGTAACACTTCCAAAGCGATGATCCTTTGGATTTATTTTTCTAAACTACACATCTTATATGGTCTCTGTTTAAGAAAATGAGGTCACAAAGAAGGTCGTCTACATCCATTTATTTCCTTTTTTGAGGGGGAGGGGGAAGATGTTTCCTCAACCCTATACTAAAACACTTAAAGGGGAAGGCTCCCCAGCATTGTCTAATCATCCATTCATGAATTTTCAATTATCAAGTTTTGTCAATTCCCATCTAGGGAGGGCACTGCATGAAATTCAGAAAAACTTTGAAATTCATAACTTTTAAACAGATTGTGCAAATATAACACTGTACTGCTATATTACCGGTATTTAGATACATAGCCTGCTACAAGAATGAGTACATCTTTTCATCTGAATGTTCGAGCCATTCTTTCACATATCAAATATTTCATGAACTTTTACTCTCGGATTTGTGAACATTTGTGTATTTGAAGAACACATTTGTTGTCCTTTTGGGTTGAATCATGGACAAATAAACCCTTTTTTAAAAACAGAAATGAAGAAAAATAGTGATACGATATATTCACAAATTAATATATACATATCTGTACATTGACTACAAGAGGTATACGTGTACTGATCATTTTCGGTGCCGCATTACAATAACAAATCAAGGTGAAACGTGTTGACTTAAGTTCTTCCTGCAATCCCATAGTGAAATGGAGTAATTTTACAAATGTTTTTGTTTTGATGTTAGACAAACATTCAGCCACGTTATGCGCAAATCATACAAAAACAGGAGTGTCTTTTTTGTTGAGGAACAAAACAGAAACATATGTCTTTAAAACTGACAGCTATGCACATTAATGTTCTTATGCACTGCAGTGAATGCTTACAGGATATGTTGAAAACTTGTGTACTCTCCAAATCCAGTCAACTACCTATTCATATCCTCATCAACTTTTTTCAGTGCAATAGCTGATCATTACTAAATGAACAACAGGTGACAGGCAGATGAGATTTTCTCTAAACACAATTGTGTATGCCTGACAATACAAACTGCTGTTTTCAGGGCACGAACTTCAACTGCAGGCACTTGGGTTCACAATTAAAAATCATCCAGAGCTCTATAAGAACAAGGTAGGGGACTGACTAAACTTGTTGTCTTGAGTGCTAATACCCATAGGAGAATTCCGTTCCACAAGGGTGCTGTCAATGAAATATTTTCAAACTACATTCTTGTCACATAAAAATCTCATTAACTGCAGTGGGGCATGCAGTGCTTCTCCAGATTAAGTGTAATACCATGTAATCACATAATGGAAGTTTTTACACACACCAGTGTGCAATCAGAGGAGAACAAAGGTTGTGCCTGGGTGCAGCAAGCATACATGTATCACTAACAAGGACTGCAACATTTATAAAGATCCATTTGCCAGAGAAAAAGTTTCTTTGACATATCAGATGCAGCTGCAATCACATGCCAGCACATTCTTGAATACTGACTTCATTTGGGAAGTTAACTTTTGAGACGGCAACATAAATGGAGAAGTGACATAAATTCCTGGTATGAACAACATATTTGAGGACAACATAATTGTGATATTGTAGACAAAATTGAAACAAAGTGAGTCACAGCTAGTCAGGTGAGAATTGTATCCCTATCTGTGCCAACACACTATCATTCTAGAAAGGATATGGTTCAGGCAGAGAGATAAATCATTGTCTTGGAAAGAAAGATAATCTTTTTCTTTGTTTATGGTATTCTCTTTGTTTCATTTCTTCTTCTGAAGATGGGGTGGAGAGGTCTGACAGAAGCTCCCACTTAACTTTTGGTTTTAATGTCAAACTACCCAGTGGTATGTGATAATCAATATCCTATGTGCAGTTCATACAATGAATG
Organism: Diadema antillarum; assembly: GCF_040938485.1. Lineage (NCBI taxonomy): Eukaryota > Metazoa > Echinodermata > Echinoidea > Diadematoida > Diadematidae > Diadema > Diadema antillarum. The sequence goes on along the minus strand of NW_027271247.1, from coordinate 666,165 downwards.
AATGGCATAAAAGGCTTTCATGCAAATGACTCCATTTCATGGTTGAATGACCACGGTAGTTTTCAAAATCATAAATAATATTACAGCATTTCTACTTATAATTTACTACTTATTCAAAATAAACTGTTCGATGAAGTCATTCTGTTCAGCCTCTTCTTTCTGTAATGCAGCGTACTGGATTCGATATCTGAAAAGGAAACAATAAACGCACATGTAGTCAGTCCCTTCAAGTCCTAGGGCTACAGGATACACACAGACACTACAAGCACATTCCCCAGTTTGGAAAGAATACACACAATTTTTTGTTTTCCTTATTTTAACATTTGCTGGCTGAACGAGATTGAGGAACCAGAATGAAGTCACTCTGAAGAAATTTCATCTGTTTGAAAGATGAAACAGGAATAATAATAACCGTGAAATACATGAATAACAGAAAAAAAAAAAAAAAAACCATAACCAGAGGGCTTGGAATAACACAGCTAGCTACCATGACATCACTTTGTGAAGAGAGGTATGTCAACAAGAGGGGGCGCTCTTACACTTTATGAGAGTGAGAAAACACAAGTCTCTATGGACATCTGTTTGTAGATGGCGCACTTCATACAATCATGATGGTCACAGGGCAATGGGTGAATGCCCGTTGAGTAGCAGGGATAAAATGACGGAAGCAAACTTTTCTAATACTAATATGTCACGGTCATACTCCATCACAGTTACAGATGGGCCAGAATTTTATCTCATGTTTCGATCATTTAATTGACATACAATGTTTGTGTGAAAAAAAAATAAAGAAATTTACAGCTTTGCAGCATTATTAGTATTGACAAATATTGCACGCATAAATTTTGTCCTCCTTGAAAGTGTGCAGAACAGCAGGAAGAGAGAGAACAATGCATGCACAAAAAGTCAAACATACTCAACAGTACAAGGCATGGCAAAATTTATCAAAAGCATTAATCTCAGTCTTGTATGACAACAATGTCTTCTCTATCCTTGCCTTTTGTTCTCAAGTTTTGGATTAATTACTAAAGTAGCTTGTAGATTTTGTCTTCTTTGGGATATTTGTAATTGTGGTGAAGGCACATAATTTTGGTCTCCATTATTTTTCTTTTTTTAATTTTACTTCTGAACTTGATTTCATGAGAGGGAGAGCTTGCGTCCTCTCTTACATGTATTATTCCATAACTTGTAAGAACCAAACTTTCTCTGATGAGTTGTTCCATATTAATCATGGACAACAGCCACATTTACACCTACTAACAGCGCGATTTTTAAAATCGCGATATTTGTTCCACCGTTTACACTTGCGCAAGAGCATGCGAAGTTTGAGCCTCACGAAACATCACAATTTTTTGGTCGGTAGTGCGCATGTGTATTTCCTCTTTTCAACAGACGGTAGCCGAGTGGAAGCGCGCGCTATTCTGTTCGGTGTTCACTGCAGTGCAGTATATTTTGTTCACAGCTAGCTGGTTGGAACGTTGAGCCAGGGCTTTTCAGTACAATGCCCACATAAATTTGTGTTTCTCGAGAGTGTAAACTTACGGTAAAACTATATAGCTTGCTATATTAGATCACATACGTAGTAGGTGTGTAAAACTTCATCTAAGTATGGGAAAGTTGACGAAAGCGGCATTCAGGAGGATCATGAAATTTCGCCGATATTATGACGAAAGTGAAAAGCAGGCTCGTTTTTTTAGGATTGGTATTTTATCAGGCGACAGCAAGAATTCACCATTGTTTTACCGACACCGTACGTACTCCTGAATTCCACAAACAACATATTCCGAGAGCAGTATGGGCACTCCCAAAATCAACGCATTTCTGGGAGAACATTATTTTGTTAAGACGTCATGGGGTGATGATACATGGTTGGAGAACTTCAGGTTTGCTACTAGTTTTCATGTACTAGTTCCATCAGGGAGAGGGAGGTGAGAGACCATGAGCCGATCAAGGATCGGCCGTTTAGACCTGTGCAATCCAATACCGAAAGTCACATGATGAAAAATCGCGATATTTCTGCAGCTTGGGTTTAAACTCGCTAACTTCGCCTCAAACATCGCGATGTTTCAAAACATCGCACTCCGGCTGGCGATTTTTCTGGTGATGTTTTGAGGGCGTTTGGGCGTAGTTGCTTAGCAACTTGCACCCAAATGTCGCGATTTTTCCAAGCAAGTGTAAATGGGCCTAACTTTGAACATTTGTTTGCTGTTTTGTATGTTGTTTGTTTATTTGTTTTGGTGGGGGGGGGGGGGTATGGATAGGGATTGCTTGTAATTGTGATGATAATGGTCAAGATTATTATAAAAGTAAAACATATTTCCTGGATAGGGATGATCAGAATTATACCTTTCTAGTTGTGTTTTCTTCTCTGCTATCAAAGCTTGTAATTGCTGCTGTTGGGCTTCCCTCTGCTTGGAAATAGATTTCAGCAAGTTCCGTGATCCGATGGCCTAGCAGAATTTGACATTTAGACATGGGGAAAACAAATGTCAGGCAACCATTTGAAGGAGGTATAAATGTATCATTTTAATTGGCTGAAACAGGTATTTTGTATAATTAACTAAAAACAAAACACACCCATAAAAAAAAAAAAACCAAGCAACATATTCTGAACACTGAGTAAGGACAAATCAAACATTCAATTTACATTTTAATTGTAATGGTTACTGTAAACGAAGGAACAGAAAATCTTGACCAAAACTCCATAGGAAACCTAAAAGAGACATGAATTGATAAATCAAAATAAGTTACTGCAAACCAAACTGCAGCTCAATGTAGAGCTTGATGTATTCCTTCTGCAAAAGTGATTCACATTCAAACTCTGACACAGAAATTATATTCAACAATATGATTACCAAATATATTCAACATATTCAAGGTATAAAGTCATAAATGACTATCCATGTACCAAAATGTCTCCCTATTTAGGTTTCAACCTTATGTAGCAACAGACATAAAAACATACAGTAACGCATGAGACCACTGTCTGGGTAAACAGGGTACAACTTGTAATACTGAGACTCACCTTCATTTTTTCATTTTCAACTGCTTTGGCAAGTTGATCGACCTTTTCGATGAACCCTCCAACAATATGCTGAAATTCACCAATTTCTGTGGGTTGGACATTGAAAAGAGATTTTTTTTTTTTTTTTTCAATGACAATAATATGCTTTGAAAATAATATGGACAACGAACCAAAACATTAAGGGCCGGCATATAAACACCTTGGATACAAGTTCTTTATCCCCATGGATGACTGGAATATCCTGGGAAGTCACCACACACAAAAAAAAATGCACATAAACAAACCTCAAACAAACACAGTAGCTCAGAAAATACAAATTCAGATGTCAAGATATTTCCTAAGAATAAAAGGCTGCACATACACTGAATAAAGTTATTTATTGAGAGACAGAGCCAGATTAGCAAAATCTTGGACCCAACATTGCCCTTTCAAAATCCTGTTCATATGGCACTGTAATTATGGAACTGCAGCAACGGGCATTTTAAGTTGCTGCTTCACAACTGCAGTTATTGCACCTCAAAATAGTCACTGCTGGCTTTTTGAAACTGCTAACAGCAGGAGAGCCCATACTGCAAGGAGTTGAAAGAACTGGCTGCGAGTGTAATATCCTGTAAAAAACCTGCACAAAGGTTTGCTTGGCATCCCGTGCCCAAATTTGACATCATGCAAAAGCATAGGTTTCTGCAACTGCGACCAGCCTGAACGGAGCGCCTGGGACCTGGGTTAAGGTTTCTAAGTAGCTGGGACTCAGGAGCCTGGTACATGTCGCCGCCGGTCAAATCTTGGAGGTGTTATAAATGGTTAAATTTTTATGGGCAGCTGGCTTTATCATAATAATACGTCGTTGGTTTTTATATGAGAACCTTGCACTTCTGACCAACTGTAACGTTACTGTGTACATGATTACAAATTATACAAAAACTTTTGAAGATTAATGCTAACAAACACTTGAAAGTTGAACCAAATCTTTCAGTTTAACTCTAGAATAACTGGGTTTCTTTATCAAGAAACTGCTGTTAGTCATTAGTGTTAAAGTGTGAAACTGAAGCAGATTCCATCTTTGTCTGTGTAACACATCACAAAATAACAGTGGATATAAAACACTAACATATGGATACCAGAGATGATATCTAAATATTTGATATTTGAACAATACTGGCAACTGAAGTGGATGGGGTGCCAGTCTAGTCGAGCAGTCGCAAACGCCAAACACGGCCGTGCATGCTTGCCTGCTTGAAAACCCAACGCCGTCGATATCGTCGGAGACGGTGCTTCTCTGGAAGAAAACGAAAATCGACCACATAGACATCTAGTAGAAATAGTAGAGTTTACTTACTATCTACAAATTCCTTGCATTCTTCTTTCAATTCAGTAGTTTGACCCTGAATCTCTGGTTCTAAAACCCGAATCTTATTCAAATCATCAAAGTGCAAACCAGCATTTGACAGGGCTTCGTCAGCCATGGCGACGGTACACAATCAAACGTTGATGCGGAGGGCAGGGGGACTACAACGCAATGCGGAGGGTAGGGGGACTACAACGCAGTGCAATGGATTCGCACGTTCGTAGTCGGTAGGGCGGCGAGGGCCTAGCGCCTACCACCATACGGTGCGGTGTCAGGCCTGCAGTTTCCCGTGCCGTACGGAGGAGTATCCCGCTAGCGCGCTGCAGTCGATGTGAACCGCTTTACCAACGAAGGAATGCGTACTGTAAGAACTCGGCAATGTAGATTTGAAAAATAATATAATATACTTTATATATAGATTTTATTTCCTTTTTTTTTATTTTAAAATCATTTCTTTAATATTTAATAGTTAATATTAGTATATGTTTCAACCAAAGTTGAATAATTTGAACTAAGTAACTTATCGTATGCAAATTGGCATAAATATCAGTCTGCTAGCGCTGCTGGCGCATGCATGCAGTAAGCAGTTACGAAATGCTGGTGTATAAGGGTCCTACTAATTGACGCAAACTAATGCAAACTAATGCAAACTCAATGTAACCTCAATGCGAACTACTAATTAATGCAAACTAACGCAAAACACTAATTAATGCACACTAATACAAAACGTTAGCGGTGAAAATTAGGGTGAATTACAGCACCTGGGGCCTGTTTCTCTTCCTGGGCCACTTAAGGGCTCTTTACACTTGTAAAATTTTGCTTAGCCCCGGACTAACGGTGGGGCTAAGGGGGGGCCTTAGCCCCACCGTTGGTACGGGACTATCCTTAGCCCACTTTCTGTTTACACTCGTTTTTGCCAAAGTGGGCTAGCCCCACCGATAGTACGGTACTATCTGGCCCTGCAAAATAGCAGGGGTTAGCACCGCAATTGCGGTGCTAGCACCGCAATTGCGGTGCCAAGCAAGTAAGTGTAAACAGAACGAAAAAATAATCCTGGGCTAAGCGACGGAGACGAAGTCCGACCCTCACTGACCAATCAGAAACGAGGTAATCAAGTGCTGCCGGTGCGTGCGTGTACGTGTACAGTACACAGCGTAATTATGAATATTCATGTGGTTTGGAAAGTCCGGGGCTAAGAAATACGAGTGTAAAAAGGTCAGTTTTCTCCTTAGCCCCGGACAAGAGATAGTACGGTACTAACTGGCGAGTGTAAAAAGCTGAAAAAATTGGTACGGGACTAACGATAGTCCTGGGTCAGAGAAAGTCCGGGGTTAAGAAACACAAGTGTAAAAAGCCCTTTAGTCGTCTCGAAACAGATATCGATCAAGTAAATCCATCCTATCGAAGAATGACTAACGTCATGTTTAATTCAATTCAATTCAATTCAATTCAATTCAATTTATTTCACACACCATTCTCATGTGTCACAAACCCCTTGTGGGGACAAGTAGGCCTACATTGCTTAGTATAATTACAAAAAATTACTTCAAGCATCTCACCTCAACAGTCAGCAAAAACTCGGAAAACCATTTTATAGAAATATCATCGAATTCATATTTTTTGACCAAACAGACATTTTATTTTGCTTTCAAAATTCAGAAAATGTAGAACAGAATGAGGCACAAAAATACGGATTTTAATGATCGATCAACTCCAAGACAGGTAAATTTATATTTTGTTGTAATTATTTTATTTATCTTTTGAATTTGTCTATACCGGAATTTTACAGGGATCTGTTTAAAACATGGGTGAAAACAAGGGATTTCAGGGGGGCATTTCATGAAGCATTTTTGTCCGACAGCTTGTCGGACAAATTTGCTCTCAACCAATCAGATGCAAGGATTTCAGTAGCTTTTAACATTTTGTCAGACGAAATATCTGACAAAATGCTTCATGAAATGCCCCCCAGGGGTAATTATAATCAAATAAGGAAGGAAGTATTGTTTAATAATAAAATGATTCGTTTTGAGGGAAAATGCAGTTTTGATGAAAATTTGTTTTTAAAAAGATGTTTTAGATTGGAACATATAATGGATAGGAATGGTAAATTATTTTCTGTTGAATATTTTTAAAATAAAGGATTTAATTATTTAAATATTTTGAGTATTCAGAAGATATATGAAGCGCTTCCAATCGGTTGGAAAAGGAATACAGAGAACACAGAGGTAGAGAAGGATACAAGTGTTGATGAAATGATTTTTATAAGAAATGGGAAGGAAATTCCTTTGGAAAAGATTACCTCTAAAGACATTTATGTTGAATTAGTGAAGAAAATAAGTGATGATTCTTTGGTGATAGAAAAAATGAGAAATTCTTATTTTTGTGATTTTTCTAATAAAGATATAAAATGTATTTTTAGTAGGATAAGAAGTAGCACTTTGAGCTCTGTTTTGAGGGTTTTCAATATAGATTATTGCATGGAATAGTGTACACAAATCATCAATTATTTCAGTTTAAGTTCGTAAATGATAATTTATGTTCTTTTTGTCATAAAGAGGAAGAGACGTATAAACATATATTTTATACATGTGAATTTGCTAGGAAAGTTTGGGGAAAATGTAGTACTTTTTTGAATATGTTGATTTGCAACTGTTGAGTTGGGAAGAGATCCTTTTTGGTATAGAACCATACAAGATAAAGGAAAAGCTCATTATATTTTAGTTAACCATGTTATAATTTGGGATGAAGAAATTGCTTTTTTTTTAGGAAGGAAAAATAAGACACCCCCAACGGAATATTTCATTAAAAGGTCTATAGAGCAGGATATGTTAGAAGAAGAAAAGTTAGCAGTTATACGGAATACGTTGTCAATACATTTACAAAAGTGGGAAAACTGGAAAAAGAATTGAGAATTTGTTTTGCGTTTATTTAATAGAGTAGGGTCTGCTGCACATCCACCAGGAAATGCCTTTTCGACGCACTCGTATTGTAATATGTGTTATAATGTAAGTCAGGACACACAGGTTTCAGTTGCCTTTGAGGTTTTGTTGTGATGGGGGTTTTGGAAGGGGGAGGGGGATGGGGGTGGGGTAGTAAGAGGGAGAATGGACGGAGGTATAGCGTGGTCGGGGGGGGGGTTGCGAGGGGGTTGTTTTGTGTGTTTTTTTTTTTTTAAACAATAAACTTCAATCAATGGATATTGATATTTTAGGTTGGATTGAATGAAAGCTGAAAAGAAATTATTTTTTGGGTAAGTGATTTAGTTAATAGAATTTATAATGTAATGAAAGAATAAAATTGTTAAGAGAATGAGGGATATTTAGAATCGATTTAGGTTGTTTTCAATAGGATAGCGATGTGTCTTGGAGTTTGTGTTGAGTTTGCATTAATTAGTATTTCGGGGTGTCATTTTTCGATATTTGTAATTGATATTACGTGGTTTTCACATAGGATAGCGTTGTGTCTTGGGAATTTGTGTTGAGTTTGCTTTAATTAGTATTCGACCTTCAAAGTAATCATTAATCATTCTGTTCTACATTTTCCACATTTTAAAAGCAAAATAGAATCTACGTGACATCTATTTGGTCAAAAAATATCTTAATATTTCAATACAAATGATTTTCCGCGTTTTAGTTGACTGTTGAGATGAGATGCTTGAAGAACTGAAGTAAACGTGACGTTAGTCATTCGTTGATAGGATGGATTTACTTGATCAATATCTGTTTCGAGACGACTAAGTGGCCTGCAAAGAGCCAGGTCCAGGTGCTGTAATTCTCCCTAATTTTCACCGCTAACGGTTTGTATTAGTTTGCATTAATTAGTAATTTGCGTTAGTTTGCATTAACTAGTAGTTTGCATTGAGTTTGCATTAGTTTGCATCAGTTTGCCTCAGTTTCCATTAATCTGCGTCAATTAGTATTATAGGACGGGGCATTCGGCTTTACAATGTTGTTTGTGAATATGGACAGGGAGGTGATACCTCCCTGTCCATAATCACCTCACTGTCCACATTGAAAAAAAAAAAAACACACTTTTATTAGATTTTTTTTATGAACAAACAAGTCAGATATCAATTGGGCTTTTGGACTGTTCTGCCTAACAATACCACATTATTCGTAACATATAGTTTATGGCGATATTAGCACTCCCGAGGGCAAGCCGCCTCACAATTATGGTAAATCTGACTTCAAAGCACTGTAGCTTAAATGGCAGCCGTAACTGGGGGCTTCCAAAGAAGAACAAAAGCACTTTCAATGGGTTATGAGATGAGTCAGGTGCGTTGCAATGTCAGTGCATGAATTATCTTTTGTCAGGCATACTTGAAGCCCCCGGTTAGCTTACCAGAAAAACAGTACCCAAACCGAATCGGTCTACACGAGTGCCTCACATACTGGCAACCGAGAATTATAGTGAGCATTGATTTCGCATAATTATGACATTCGACATTGCAAGGGTTTATCTGACAGGGGGTTATACCATATACGTGAAGTTTAGGCTGAGTAATGGAAAATCTAACGGAATCGCTGATTCGTTAGCTTTTTGAACGAAGCAAGTTAGTCACTTTTTATACTGTGGAACGATTCATTCCAACGATACACTGTAGTATAAATGGACGAATAGCAAATGGAAATAAATGGACGAGTAGCAAAATGGACAATTAGAAATGGTGTGTTTAATTCAAATGTTTATTGCAGACTCTTTATGTCCGGAAAAGTACCAAACATAGCATGCTTATTGTTAGGCATTATAGATTCAGGAATTCATGCATGCTGTTGGTATGTATATTAAGACTGGTAGTAGCGCAGATATGCAGCTGTAAAGATTGGTCGAGATGCTTGCATCGGCGGAGAGTATGAAATTTTGTTTCTAGAAGTATTTTGGGGGGCGCTGATATAAAGAAAAAAAAATGCCGGATCCAAGAGACATGACCACTGGATCGGCCCCATCCTGAATTCCAAAATCATGGCCGCCATGAAAAAACAATTAGGGCTTAAAAAATTTTGTCTTGGCTTCTAAATGACTTGTGGCAATGATTTTTCATGCACAAGGGCTTTTGGACATGCTAACTTCAAATTCATGTGACGGATGGATTTGAAATGTCTGACAAACATATCGAAAGGCAGCCATTTTGAATTTCAGTGTGCATGCCGCCTCGACGAAAAGTTGAAAATCCCTATCTTAAGTTCTATTCGACGAATGTCGCTCCGTGCAGGGAAGAATTAATGAGATCTATCGCAGGTGTTGATGATTTGCTTCGACGAAACACAGCGTTCCTGTTTAAATATGCATAGTTCCTCAATCACAGCAAACCGAACGAGCAGCAGTTCGAAGTCCCTTTCAATACCTTCGGCACCAATGTGGATAGAGAACAGGACACGTGAACAAAAATCAGTTTAAAAAATTTAGGCATACTTCGGATTGTTAACTGTAACATGATACTTAAATATACACATAAATCGGGTCATGCTTTAGCCAATTACATTTCATAATCACAAAGATTTCACATTCAAGTTCTAAACTTCCCAAACGAAGCCATTTTGTGCGCAAGGTAGTTGATCGATTTTTTTATGAAGAAAAACTGAAGGGATTTGTTCCCTGCCATACAATACCCCAAGTCCCACACAGGATTTCCACATTTCTTTTGAACGGAGGTCTCCATGATAATCAGCAAACTCTGTAAAAGAGCGGCTTAGAGCACAGTCAAAGACAGTGGAATGTCTGTAAGCATTCAAGAATTGTCATGCAATGAATCTACGAAAAAATTGCACAAAGTGCGAAGAGATTTCGCTCCTTCTCTAAAGGCATATCGAGATAACGAATGCCCAAACGAATTAAAAAAATGGAGATGCGTTCGGATCCGTTTCTAATGCTTAAGAATGGTTCATAACAATAAACCAAGTTTGACGTTCTTTATTTCCAGTAGCTAGTTTCGCAGATATAAGCTGGAGCAGGTGTTTTTTTTTTTTTTTTTTTTTTTTTTTGACATGTTCAAAATAAAAGTCAGCTCCGGCGTATCTCTGCGAATCCCTGTACAGCAGAGCAACAGCCCCGAGCTTTACATGCATTATTTGCATGATATTCGACGGTCGAAAGGCTTCATTTGAATAAAGAAACGTTACCCGCTTTGGCAAATTACGCATTACTTTACGAGCCGGGATTACCCGTCATTGACAGTAGCATGGGGGTGTCAGAGGAGAAGAAACGAGAATCTTTTCTTTTGCCCATGCTCCATGCCGCCGAGAAGTTATGCACTCTACCGCAGGTGTTGATAAATTGCTTTCACCTAAGACAGCACTTCTGTTTAAGTATGCATCATTCCTAAAATACAACATCCTAGCCAGTAGCAATGCGCTGCCCCTCCAATATTTTCAGCAGCAATTGTACAATGTGCAAAGAATATAAATCTATATAGGACACACGAAGGAATGTAGTAAAATATGTACTTCTTTAACTGTAAAATGCGACTAAACAGGCAGAAACACGCAATTGCCAAATACTAAATTCGAAAGATTTGATAATTGAGTGTTAAACCCGGCAAACAATATTATGCACTAAATATACGCAAGATTGTTAAATATTACCTTTTTTATGAGATATTAATATTCAGTCCGGAGGTATTAATAACAAGGAGATTTGAAGAAGAAAAAAAAATATTATTCCATACACGATTACCACCAAGTTGCATACAAGATTTCAAAATTTCCTCTGAAATACAATTCTTCTTTTGGTCTCCATGTCCAAACACTATGGGAGAGCGGCGTGAAGCATGGAACATCAAAGCCAGTGAAATGCTGAAGCTGGTATCTCACTGAGCGGCGAACGTTTGCGAACGTAGCGAATTTGAGATTCGCCAACTTTTCTGACGAATGTTTGCGAAAAATCAAGGTTCGCTTCTGCCATTAGCGACAGTTAGCGACTTTTAGCGATGTTTAGCGACAATTAGCAACACTTCAGCGAATGTTTGCGAAAGTGTTTGTGAAACACAAGTGGCGACTATTAGCGACTGTTAGCAAATGTTAGCGACAGTTTTGCAAATATTAGCAACTGCGTTAGCAAATCCTTTGAGACAATTTGCGAGTGTTCTAAACCTTGGCAGAAATTTATTTCCACATACTGGAAATCCATCTTGAACGGTTGTCACAAGAGATCTGAATTCAGTGGAAGGTTTTATGTCGTTTTATGGGTCTTACTATACACAATCGCCTGGTACTTTTCAAGGTCCAAGAACATTCGCAAATTGTCGCAAAGGATTTGCAAATAGTTGCTAATATTTGCAAAACTGTCGCTAACATTTGCAAAATTGTCGCTAACATTTGCAAAATTGTCGCTAACATTTGCTAACATTCGCTAATAGTTGCCACCTGTGTTTCGCAAACACTTTCGCAAACATTCGCTAAAGTGTTGCTAATTGTCGCTAAACATCGCTAAAAGTCGCTGACTGTCGCTAATGGCAGAAGCGAACTTTGATTTTTCGCAAACATTCGTCAGAAAAGTTGGCGAATCTCAAATTCGCTACGTTCGCAAACGTTCGTCGCTCAGTATAAGCGTTAGGGTTCGTCTTGCTATATAGAACCCATATGCTATTCGCACAAATTGCGAAGAGACTCCACTCCTTCTCCAACACTTTTTTTTGGGGGGGAGGGGGGTATAGTAGTGGAGAGCATTAGCTGTTATTTTAGACGCGATCGCCATAACAGAGTGACGTTTTGAATACGAAACTGTTGTATGCAGTACATAAATGTACCTCTATTTTCTCAGCCCCCCTGACATTGACAACGCTCCCAAATTCAGGAACTACTTGATTAACAAAGGACATTGGAATGCATCTTCACAGTATAGTGGACATAACTTGGGTGTTCAACTGCAATGTCTTTTGAACATGGAAGCATGACAGTTAGGCTATAGGGAAAGCTGCATTCCAATTTCTTTCATTAATCATTAGTACCTAATTGACTGACTAAGGCCACTGGTAGGATCTTGGTTTTGAAGTGGGTTTGTTTATGGGCGTATAAGAAAAATAATAGGAGACTATTATGAAACATATGACATGTATTTAGACATTCATTTGGTCATTGCACATGCCGTCGAGGGTATCATGAATCAACGCAAAGTCCCCATGCATTTGCATTATAGGCCCTATAGTTCATTTACAGGAAAATCGAGTCTTTGTTCAACATGACTTTTGATAAGTAAAATAATGACATCAACCAAACACATTAACGATGTATGTTTTTTAAGTTATAGAAAATTTGGAAATCAGGTCTTTATTTTCATGATTTCCCAGCAAAGTCATAATGAACAACCATAGACAAATCAGATGAGATGATGAATCCGTAAAAGCTCATATTCCTCTCCTGCATGAAAGTTTGCTGTTTTTATTTCTTTGTTGATATGAATAGACAGGTAATGTATTAAGATGATCATGCATGCTTATGATTCACAAAAGTTGCAAAGCTTGCCGGAGGCTGGCCCTACCATGGACCTAATATGCATGGACTGTTCACTGCAGTCTTTCTTTGATGTATAATATGATCGTCGCCGACACCTGATTATGTGCATCTCAATGAGTACATTTTGTTTCTAGAGGTATTTTGGGGGCGCTGATTTAAAAAAATGCAGGATCAAAGAGACATGACCACTGGGTCGGCCGCCATCCTGAATTCCAATATCATGGCCGCCATGAAGAAACAATTAGGGCTTAAAGATTCTTGTCTAGGCTTCTAAATGACTTGTGGCATTAATATTTCGTACACAAGGGCTTTTGGACATGCTAAATTCAAATTCATGTGACGGATGTATTTGAAATGTCTGACGAACATATCGAATGGCCGCCATTTTGAATTTCAGTATGCCGCCTCGACCAAAAAGTTGAAAATCCCTATCTTAAGTTCTAAATGACGAATGTCGCTGAAATTGGTTGCACATAAATATTATAACACGCTTGGTTAGGAAATGGAATAATGTGATCTGTCTGACGAACGGTTTGCCCGCCATTTTGAATTCCAATATGGCTGCTAAGACCAGTATTACGACTAATTACATAAAAAATATAATAGGAGCTGGGCGGGGGGGGGGGGGGGACTGCTAATTCAATTTGCATTGGTGAAGAAAAGGATTTCGTCATGAGGGCAGGGAGTAGGTCTACACATCTTGCTCCTTTGGTTATGTCTACAGAAGTTGGTCTCAAAGGCAACAGGCGCCGATAATTGCTTGAGTAATCATAGAATTCAATTTCTCACAGTTTGCAGGATTCATATGACAGGCCCCATGTAAAGCACAAGCTGTTTTGATTGCGTAATATAGTGTATGAAATCTGCTGAATCTCTGGTTGTTAGCACTGGAGACGACAAGGCATTTGTCTTGAAGGAAGAGACTTGTTTGCTTGTTTTCCTCCTTTGTAATGCTCGCCGTTGCTTGCCTCACATAACAACAGGCAGTCAGAGTTTGCATGCATTTGAATAAAATTCAGCTTTTGAAAGCATTCACTTAACTAGAAAATGTTATCTGCACTCAGTTTGGTGGCGCAGGCAGGTGGTTACTAGAAAAGAAGTGACATCTTCTTCGCGATTTTGCAAATTTACGCATAGGCCCTATAATTATGACTGTGTAGGATGACAATTGAAAAAGTAGCATTTTTCTGGCTTTGGTGTTTCATGTTCCAAGCCACTCTATAACGCCTCCCTGTTTTCCTTCAGTTAGGCTGTCGGCGGTTATGATGGGATCCAAGTAGGAAAGCATGTTTAAAATATTATTGTAACGCTTTTGACAGAAACTGTAATTAACGGGTGATGAATGTCCATGGTCAAAGCAATTCAGTATAAAACCTGCGATAGAGCGTGTAACATCTGAGCGATACGGAGCAATCTGGGGGTATAAAAAAGAAAGGATAGATTGTTTAAATAACACCTCTCAGACGGACGTCGTGATAGGCATCTTTCAAGAACGGCCGATTTCGATCGCACCAATGAAGACACGGGGAATTGTCCATATAGGGCACCCAGAGGACATCTTGTTCCTTCTGTATTGTTCATAGTGCCTTGCCTCACGTAGCATCAGGTGGCGGGAGTTTGCATGCATTTAAATACGATTCAGATTTTGAAAGGAAACACTTGACTAAAAATGATAACCTCGCCCAGTTTGGATATTTGGGTGACTTTGAGAAAGTGCTGATTTCGATAGCACTAATGAAGACACGGTATTTTTTTTGTCATTAGGGCAGCGAGTGATCAGGTTGCCCCTTCGTACCGTCCGTAGATAGGAGCCTGCCTCACATAGCATCAGGTGGCGGGAGTTTGCATGTGTTTGAATACGATTCATGTTTTGAAAGCAAGCACATTAATGTTAACCTCCTCCAGTTTGGATCCTTGTGCGACTTTTTTTTTTTTAGAAACTGCGTGATTTCGATAGCACCAATGAAGACACGGTATTTTGTTAATGTGGCAGGGAGTGGTCACGTTGCCACTTTTGTAACGTTAGTAGAAGCTTGCCTCACATAGCACCAGGTGGTGGGAGTTTGCATGCATTTGAATACGATTCAGGTTTTGAAAGGAATCAACTGACTAGAATGTTAAACATACCAAGTTTGGGTCGTGTGATAGGCTACGCCTACTTTGAGAAACTGCTGACTTTGTTGGCACCAATGAAAGCACGGCATTTTCTCGATAAGGCATCGATCGAGTGGTCAGGTTGCCTATTTTGTGATGTTCGTAGTAGTTTGCCTCACACAGCATCAGTTAGCGAGAATTCGCGTGCATTCGCATATATTTCAGCTTTTGAAAGGAATCATTTGACTAAGAATGTTAACTGCACCCAGTTTGGTTCGTGTGATAGGCCAGGCCTACCCTAAGAAACAGCTTATTTTGTTCGTAGCACCAATGAAGACACGGTATTTTGTCAATGGACATTTTGCCCCTTTTGTATTGTTTCCAGTATAGTCTGCCCCACATAACATCAGTTGGCGGGAATTCGCATGCATTTGAATAAAATTAGACTTATGATTGGAATCCCTTGACTAGGAATGTTAACCGCACCCACTTTGGGTCGCGTGACAGGATATATTGAGAAACTGCTGATTTTGTGAGCACCAATGAAAACGAGGGATTTTCTCATTTGGGCGTTGAAGAGCGTTTTTACTCCTGTCATTGGCTAGGGGGTGGAGTCAGTGAAAAGTATTAAAGGGGACAGCGTGGATAGAGACCAGCCAGTATCACCGCTGGAGGAGAGTCTATGCTATGGAGGAGTCGTGCATGCTGAGGAACGAGTCATTTTCCCCTGCAGCAAGGCATCCGACATCATACCGGTGAGGAGCGGGGAGGACCACACGGCCGTTTCGTGGACATCTCTCTCAGGAGTTGGGCAGCTGTCTACTTTGGCTCCTTTGTACCAGCATTCAAAGTAAATACAAGTAAAACACATTTAGCACCCTATTTCTTTATCTATCTCAAACTTATTTATTTGCTTCACGAAATATCTGTAGACTATATAGATCTATGGTCTTAGTGAGGAAAAAACTACACACAATGTGTGCATCCAATGGTTTTTTTATGTTTACAAGTTATGTTATGTAACATTGTTTGTGTGGAAACTGTATTAACTGGTTACTTATACTTTTTATACCTGTCGTATCAAAGGTGAATGCTAGTCGACAAGCCCACCATGCCGAGTGTTCCAACAGCATTTATGGGGGACGTGGAGCCAGTGAGATCAATCCAAGTTCGGACACCTGCTGGACCGACCACGGAGCAATCCCCGGCAGCAGACACCAGTCCACCTGTACCCGCCACGAATGGGCCATTAGTAGTTTAGTCTGTCTTTTAAATCTATGCTAGCAATATATTGTGTCAGTTATGTTACGGTATGAGGGCGTGTCCAATATGCCACTTTATCTCTTTTATCTCTTGTACAGGTTCCGTAACCATTTATAGAATCTAGCAGTTAGCTCAAGTGGACATCATTTTAGCAGAATACGGTTTTAAGCGGTGATAATGTATTGGTTGTAAGCTCTCATTGCCTTTGGGTCTTTAATTCCATATTCGGGACAAAAATTATAGAAAATTGCTATGCTACTACATGCCATGTGCCACCGTATCATTTATATCCTCGACTTCCGTTTGGTTTTCTTTTTATTTGAAAAAGTAAAACTAAAAAAAACAAGTGAAAAGTAATGCCGATTCTGATCAGTGTAGTGAGATGTAGATTGTGGAAAAGTTTGATATCATGTTTTTTATGTCTCTAGTTAACAATACTTCTACAGGTTACTTGTCCAGTCTACGACCCAGAATGCCGAGCATCCCATTGCCTTGGTGGGGCATACAACCAACGAGATTAATCCACGCTCAAACAACCCTTTACTAGAGCCGACCATAGAGCCATCTTCGACGGCCGGGGCCTCCCCTCCCGCACTTCAAATTGGTCAGCACGGTCGGGACGACTTTTACGATCCCGGGTAATGCATCTAAAAGTTTTTAGTAAGTGACTTGGCTGTCTTTTTGGTGACTGGCTGTTTCTTTGCTTCATCCCAGATAACTTTATTCCTTTATGATAGAATCTGAATGATCTTAGAAGGCAAATGACTGCGAACAAGTTTCGCTTTTAATTGTATATACTTTCGGGTGAAACTGCTGTTAAAACCATTTGTACATCAAGTAAGGTGTTAGATAATATCTAGATAGATCCACAATCCATTTTGGCATTTCCTGACAGACGATATAAATCTACTAATATCTTAAACCATAAGACTGAATGGAGGCTCTCCAATAAATGAATTAGACCCTATATTCTTTTGGTTTTAATTCTCTTCCCAAGAAACCAACAAAATAGCTGGCGACGTGCTTTGTGATGCATGTTCTATAACGGTATTCACCATTGCCTCGAGACATTTAGCTGAATAACATGACTTACCCTCTAATAACGACCGCTTCATCTTAAGACTTGAAAATCGCTCAATCTAAAAGACCTGCTCGAGCATCAAATCTTTAGTGGAAATGCAGATTGCTTCATGGACTTCTTGTAGATATCTTGTACAGTTGATTGCAATAAAGATGAAATAACGTTACGAAATGAAAATTTTAAAAAATATTTTCAGAACCTGTTTGTCTTTATTTTCAGAGTGCCCAGATTGAAATGTGACATCCATCTCATTTTGTATGCAGAGTATATAAGATGAAATATGTCAAAAGTGCAGAGTGTACAGACCCCAGGGGGTGTGTTTCACAGTGCCTATCCAGTCGGCACTGTGACAGCACATCCCCTGGGGTCTGTACACTCTGCACTTGTTGACAGATTTTTTTATATCTTATATACTCTGGCATACAAAATGAAATGGAAAATAAAATCATTTATTCAGGCTTGCAATTTCGGGAGTGGTGTGAAATGTGACATCCACTTCACTTTGTATACATCACAGTATACAAAATGATTTCAAAATAAAGTGTGTGTTGGTGTGACGGCGTGGCGTGTCCCATATCACGTAGTAAATAAGACTATACAAAAAGATATAGAAAAATATTAATTTCTTAAAAGACACAAAAACTCGACCGGAAAAGACCATTTGTCATGTGCCACATCCAGGGGTGGAGTTTAAACAAGATACACTCTTGTTTACATCCCATCCACTAGGTGTGGCACACTCCCTGATACTGGGTCATGTCAGGTCGAGTGTCTGTGTCTTTTAAGAAATTAATATTTTGTATATCATTTTGTACAAGCAAGAGTACACAGACCCAGGGGGTGGGGCTCAGAGCAAGAGTACACAGACCCAGGGGGTGGGGCTCAGAGCAAGAGTACACAGACCCAGGGGGTGGGGCTCAGAGCAAGAGTACACAGACCCAGGGGGTGGGGCTCAGAGCAAGAGTACACAGACCCAGGGGGTGGGGCTCAGAGCAAGAGTACACAGACCCAGGGGGTGGGGCTCAGAGCAAGAGTACACAGACCCAGGGGGTGGGGCTCAGAGCAAGAGTACACAGACCCAGGGGGTGGGGCTCAGAGCAAGAGTACACAGACCCAGGGGGTGGGGCTCAGAGCAAGAGTACACAGACCCAGGGGGTGGGGCTCAGAGCAAGAGTACACAGACCCAGGGGGTGGGGCTCAGAGCAAGAGTACACAGACCCAGGGGGTGGGGCTCAGAGCAAGAGTACACAGACCCAGGGGGTGGGGCTCAGAGCAAGAGTACACAGACCCAGGGGGTGGGGCTCAGAGCAAGAGTACACAGACCCAGGGGGTGGGGCTCAGAGCAAGAGTACACAGACCCAGGGGGTGGGGCTCAGAGCAAGAGTACACAGACCCAGGGGGTGGGGCTCAGAGCAAGAGTACACAGACCCAGGGGGTGGGGCTCAGAGCAAGAGTACACAGACCCAGGGGGTGGGGCTCAGAGCAAGAGTACACAGACCCAGGGGGTGGGGCTCAGAGCAAGAGTACACAGACCCAGGGGGTGGGGCTCAGAGCAAGAGTACACAGACCCAGGGGGTGGGGCTCAGAGCAAGAGTACACAGACCCAGGGGGTGGGGCTCAGAGCAAGAGTACACAGACCCAGGGGGTGGGGCTCAGAGCAAGAGTACACAGACCCAGGGGGTGGGGCTCAGAGCAAGAGTACACAGACCCAGGGGGTGGGGCTCAGAGCAAGAGTACACAGACCCAGGGGGTGGGGCTCAGAGCAAGAGTACACAGACCCAGGGGGTGGGGCTCAGAGCAAGAGTACACAGACCCAGGGGGTGGGGCTCAGAGCAAGAGTACACAGACCCAGGGGGTGGGGCTCAGAGCAAGAGTACACAGACCCAGGGGGTGGGGCTCAGAGCAAGAGTACACAGACCCAGGGGGTGGGGCTCAGAGCAAGAGTACACAGACCCAGGGGGTGGGGCTCAGAGCAAGAGTACACAGACCCAGGGGGTGGGGCTCAGAGCAAGAGTACACAGACCCAGGGGGTGGGGCTCAGAGCAAGAGTACACAGACCCAGGGGGTGGGGCTCAGAGCAAGAGTACACAGACCCAGGGGGTGGGGCTCAGAGCAAGAGTACACAGACCCAGGGGGTGGGGCTCAGAGCAAGAGTACACAGACCCAGGGGGTGGGGCTCAGAGCAAGAGTACACAGACCCAGGGGGTGGGGCTCAGAGCAAGAGTACACAGACCCAGGGGGTGGGGCTCAGAGCAAGAGTACACAGACCCAGGGGGTGGGGCTCAGAGCAAGAGTACACAGACCCAGGGGGTGGGGCTCAGAGCAAGAGTACACAGACCCAGGGGGTGGGGCTCAGAGCAAGAGTACACAGACCCAGGGGGTGGGGCTCAGAGCAAGAGTACACAGACCCAGGGGGTGGGGCTCAGAGCAAGAGTACACAGACCCAGGGGGTGGGGCTCAGAGCAAGAGTACACAGACCCAGGGGGTGGGGCTCAGAGCAAGAGTACACAGACCCAGGGGGTGGGGCTCAGAGCAAGAGTACACAGACCCAGGGGGTGGGGCTCAGAGCAAGAGTACACAGACCCAGGGGGTGGGGCTCAGAGCAAGAGTACACAGACCCAGGGGGTGGGGCTCAGAGCAAGAGTACACAGACCCAGGGGGTGGGGCTCAGAGCAAGAGTACACAGACCCAGGGGGTGGGGCTCAGAGCAAGAGTACACAGACCCAGGGGGTGGGGCTCAGAGCAAGAGTACACAGACCCAGGGGGTGGGGCTCAGAGCAAGAGTACACAGACCCAGGGGGTGGGGCTCAGAGCAAGAGTACACAGACCCAGGGGGTGGGGCTCAGAGCAAGAGTACACAGACCCAGGGGGTGGGGCTCAGAGCAAGAGTACACAGACCCAGGGGGTGGGGCTCAGAGCAAGAGTACACAGACCCAGGGGGTGGGGCTCAGAGCAAGAGTACACAGACCCAGGGGGTGGGGCTCAGAGCAAGAGTACACAGACCCAGGGGGTGGGGCTCAGAGCAAGAGTACACAGACCCAGGGGGTGGGGCTCAGAGCAAGAGTACACAGACCCAGGGGGTGGGGCTCAGAGCAAGAGTACACAGACCCAGGGGGTGGGGCTCAGAGCAAGAGTACACAGACCCAGGGGGTGGGGCTCAGAGCAAGAGTACACAGACCCAGGGGGTGGGGCTCAGAGCAAGAGTACACAGACCCAGGGGGTGGGGCTCAGAGCAAGAGTACACAGACCCAGGGGGTGGGGCTCAGAGCAAGAGTACACAGACCCAGGGGGTGGGGCTCAGAGCAAGAGTACACAGACCCAGGGGGTGGGGCTCAGAGCAAGAGTACACAGACCCAGGGGGTGGGGCTCAGAGCAAGAGTACACAGACCCAGGGGGTGGGGCTCAGAGCAAGAGTACACAGACCCAGGGGGTGGGGCTCAGAGCAAGAGTACACAGACCCAGGGGGTGGGGCTCAGAGCAAGAGTACACAGACCCAGGGGGTGGGGCTCAGAGCAAGAGTACACAGACCCAGGGGGTGGGGCTCAGAGCAAGAGTACACAGACCCAGGGGGTGGGGCTCAGAGCAAGAGTACACAGACCCAGGGGGTGGGGCTCAGAGCAAGAGTACACAGACCCAGGGGGTGGGGCTCAGAGCAAGAGTACACAGACCCAGGGGGTGGGGCTCAGAGCAAGAGTACACAGACCCAGGGGGTGGGGCTCAGAGCAAGAGTACACAGACCCAGGGGGTGGGGCTCAGAGCAAGAGTACACAGACCCAGGGGGTGGGGCTCAGAGCAAGAGTACACAGACCCAGGGGGTGGGGCTCAGAGCAAGAGTACACAGACCCAGGGGGTGGGGCTCAGAGCAAGAGTACACAGACCCAGGGGGTGGGGCTCAGAGCAAGAGTACACAGACCCAGGGGGTGGGGCTCAGAGCAAGAGTACACAGACCCAGGGGGTGGGGCTCAGAGCAAGAGTACACAGACCCAGGGGGTGGGGCTCAGAGCAAGAGTACACAGACCCAGGGGGTGGGGCTCAGAGCAAGAGTACACAGACCCAGGGGGTGGGGCTCAGAGCAAGAGTACACAGACCCAGGGGGTGGGGCTCAGAGCAAGAGTACACAGACCCAGGGGGTGGGGCTCAGAGCAAGAGTACACAGACCCAGGGGGTGGGGCTCAGAGCAAGAGTACACAGACCCAGGGGGTGGGGCTCAGAGCAAGAGTACACAGACCCAGGGGGTGGGGCTCAGAGCAAGAGTACACAGACCCAGGGGGTGGGGCTCAGAGCAAGAGTACACAGACCCAGGGGGTGGGGCTCAGAGCAAGAGTACACAGACCCAGGGGGTGGGGCTCAGAGCAAGAGTACACAGACCCAGGGGGTGGGGCTCAGAGCAAGAGTACACAGACCCAGGGGGTGGGGCTCAGAGCAAGAGTACACAGACCCAGGGGGTGGGGCTCAGAGCAAGAGTACACAGACCCAGGGGGTGGGGCTCAGAGCAAGAGTACACAGACCCAGGGGGTGGGGCTCAGAGCAAGAGTACACAGACCCAGGGGGTGGGGCTCAGAGCAAGAGTACACAGACCCAGGGGGTGGGGCTCAGAGCAAGAGTACACAGACCCAGGGGGTGGGGCTCAGAGCAAGAGTACACAGACCCAGGGGGTGGGGCTCAGAGCAAGAGTACACAGACCCAGGGGGTGGGGCTCAGAGCAAGAGTACACAGACCCAGGGGGTGGGGCTCAGAGCAAGAGTACACAGACCCAGGGGGTGGGGCTCAGAGCAAGAGTACACAGACCCAGGGGGTGGGGCTCAGAGCAAGAGTACACAGACCCAGGGGGTGGGGCTCAGAGCAAGAGTACACAGACCCAGGGGGTGGGGCTCAGAGCAAGAGTACACAGACCCAGGGGGTGGGGCTCAGAGCAAGAGTACACAGACCCAGGGGGTGGGGCTCAGAGCAAGAGTACACAGACCCAGGGGGTGGGGCTCAGAGCAAGAGTACACAGACCCAGGGGGTGGGGCTCAGAGCAAGAGTACACAGACCCAGGGGGTGGGGCTCAGAGCAAGAGTACACAGACCCAGGGGGTGGGGCTCAGAGCAAGAGTACACAGACCCAGGGGGTGGGGCTCAGAGCAAGAGTACACAGACCCAGGGGGTGGGGCTCAGAGCAAGAGTACACAGACCCAGGGGGTGGGGCTCAGAGCAAGAGTACACAGACCCAGGGGGTGGGGCTCAGAGCAAGAGTACACAGACCCAGGGGGTGGGGCTCAGAGCAAGAGTACACAGACCCAGGGGGTGGGGCTCAGAGCAAGAGTACACAGACCCAGGGGGTGGGGCTCAGAGCAAGAGTACACAGACCCAGGGGGTGGGGCTCAGAGCAAGAGTACACAGACCCAGGGGGTGGGGCTCAGAGCAAGAGTACACAGACCCAGGGGGTGGGGCTCAGAGCAAGAGTACACAGACCCAGGGGGTGGGGCTCAGAGCAAGAGTACACAGACCCAGGGGGTGGGGCTCAGAGCAAGAGTACACAGACCCAGGGGGTGGGGCTCAGAGCAAGAGTACACAGACCCAGGGGGTGGGGCTCAGAGCAAGAGTACACAGACCCAGGGGGTGGGGCTCAGAGCAAGAGTACACAGACCCAGGGGGTGGGGCTCAGAGCAAGAGTACACAGACCCAGGGGGTGGGGCTCAGAGCAAGAGTACACAGACCCAGGGGGTGGGGCTCAGAGCAAGAGTACACAGACCCAGGGGGTGGGGCTCAGAGCAAGAGTACACAGACCCAGGGGGTGGGGCTCAGAGCAAGAGTACACAGACCCAGGGGGTGGGGCTCAGAGCAAGAGTACACAGACCCAGGGGGTGGGGCTCAGAGCAAGAGTACACAGACCCAGGGGGTGGGGCTCAGAGCAAGAGTACACAGACCCAGGGGGTGGGGCTCAGAGCAAGAGTACACAGACCCAGGGGGTGGGGCTCAGAGCAAGAGTACACAGACCCAGGGGGTGGGGCTCAGAGCAAGAGTACACAGACCCAGGGGGTGGGGCTCAGAGCAAGAGTACACAGACCCAGGGGGTGGGGCTCAGAGCAAGAGTACACAGACCCAGGGGGTGGGGCTCAGAGCAAGAGTACACAGACCCAGGGGGTGGGGCTCAGAGCAAGAGTACACAGACCCAGGGGGTGGGGCTCAGAGCAAGAGTACACAGACCCAGGGGGTGGGGCTCAGAGCAAGAGTACACAGACCCAGGGGGTGGGGCTCAGAGCAAGAGTACACAGACCCAGGGGGTGGGGCTCAGAGCAAGAGTACACAGACCCAGGGGGTGGGGCTCAGAGCAAGAGTACACAGACCCAGGGGGTGGGGCTCAGAGCAAGAGTACACAGACCCAGGGGGTGGGGCTCAGAGCAAGAGTACACAGACCCAGGGGGTGGGGCTCAGAGCAAGAGTACACAGACCCAGGGGGTGGGGCTCAGAGCAAGAGTACACAGACCCAGGGGGTGGGGCTCAGAGCAAGAGTACACAGACCCAGGGGGTGGGGCTCAGAGCAAGAGTACACAGACCCAGGGGGTGGGGCTCAGAGCAAGAGTACACAGACCCAGGGGGTGGGGCTCAGAGCAAGAGTACACAGACCCAGGGGGTGGGGCTCAGAGCAAGAGTACACAGACCCAGGGGGTGGGGCTCAGAGCAAGAGTACACAGACCCAGGGGGTGGGGCTCAGAGCAAGAGTACACAGACCCAGGGGGTGGGGCTCAGAGCAAGAGTACACAGACCCAGGGGGTGGGGCTCAGAGCAAGAGTACACAGACCCAGGGGGTGGGGCTCAGAGCAAGAGTACACAGACCCAGGGGGTGGGGCTCAGAGCAAGAGTACACAGACCCAGGGGGTGGGGCTCAGAGCAAGAGTACACAGACCCAGGGGGTGGGGCTCAGAGCAAGAGTACACAGACCCAGGGGGTGGGGCTCAGAGCAAGAGTACACAGACCCAGGGGGTGGGGCTCAGAGCAAGAGTACACAGACCCAGGGGGTGGGGCTCAGAGCAAGAGTACACAGACCCAGGGGGTGGGGCTCAGAGCAAGAGTACACAGACCCAGGGGGTGGGGCTCAGAGCAAGAGTACACAGACCCAGGGGGTGGGGCTCAGAGCAAGAGTACACAGACCCAGGGGGTGGGGCTCAGAGCAAGAGTACACAGACCCAGGGGGTGGGGCTCAGAGCAAGAGTACACAGACCCAGGGGGTGGGGCTCAGAGCAAGAGTACACAGACCCAGGGGGTGGGGCTCAGAGCAAGAGTACACAGACCCAGGGGGTGGGGCTCAGAGCAAGAGTACACAGACCCAGGGGGTGGGGCTCAGAGCAAGAGTACACAGACCCAGGGGGTGGGGCTCAGAGCAAGAGTACACAGACCCAGGGGGTGGGGCTCAGAGCAAGAGTACACAGACCCAGGGGGTGGGGCTCAGAGCAAGAGTACACAGACCCAGGGGG
This sequence comes from Diadema antillarum, assembly GCF_040938485.1. Taxonomy (NCBI): domain Eukaryota; kingdom Metazoa; phylum Echinodermata; class Echinoidea; order Diadematoida; family Diadematidae; genus Diadema; species Diadema antillarum. The sequence continues at coordinate 641,451 of NW_027271247.1, read as the reverse complement.
TGGGGCTCAGAGCAAGAGTACACAGACCCAGGGGGTGGGGCTCAGAGCAAGAGTACACAGACCCAGGGGGTGGGGCTCAGAGCAAGAGTACACAGACCCAGGGGGTGGGGCTCAGAGCAAGAGTACACAGACCCAGGGGGTGGGGCTCAGAGCAAGAGTACACAGACCCAGGGGGTGGGGCTCAGAGCAAGAGTACACAGACCCAGGGGGTGGGGCTCAGAGCAAGAGTACACAGACCCAGGGGGTGGGGCTCAGAGCAAGAGTACACAGACCCAGGGGGTGGGGCTCAGAGCAAGAGTACACAGACCCAGGGGGTGGGGCTCAGAGCAAGAGTACACAGACCCAGGGGGTGGGGCTCAGAGCAAGAGTACACAGACCCAGGGGGTGGGGCTCAGAGCAAGAGTACACAGACCCAGGGGGTGGGGCTCAGAGCAAGAGTACACAGACCCAGGGGGTGGGGCTCAGAGCAAGAGTACACAGACCCAGGGGGTGGGGCTCAGAGCAAGAGTACACAGACCCAGGGGGTGGGGCTCAGAGCAAGAGTACACAGACCCAGGGGGTGGGGCTCAGAGCAAGAGTACACAGACCCAGGGGGTGGGGCTCAGAGCAAGAGTACACAGACCCAGGGGGTGGGGCTCAGAGCAAGAGTACACAGACCCAGGGGGTGGGGCTCAGAGCAAGAGTACACAGACCCAGGGGGTGGGGCTCAGAGCAAGAGTACACAGACCCAGGGGGTGGGGCTCAGAGCAAGAGTACACAGACCCAGGGGGTGGGGCTCAGAGCAAGAGTACACAGACCCAGGGGGTGGGGCTCAGAGCAAGAGTACACAGACCCAGGGGGTGGGGCTCAGAGCAAGAGTACACAGACCCAGGGGGTGGGGCTCAGAGCAAGAGTACACAGACCCAGGGGGTGGGGCTCAGAGCAAGAGTACACAGACCCAGGGGGTGGGGCTCAGAGCAAGAGTACACAGACCCAGGGGGTGGGGCTCAGAGCAAGAGTACACAGACCCAGGGGGTGGGGCTCAGAGCAAGAGTACACAGACCCAGGGGGTGGGGCTCAGAGCAAGAGTACACAGACCCAGGGGGTGGGGCTCAGAGCAAGAGTACACAGACCCAGGGGGTGGGGCTCAGAGCAAGAGTACACAGACCCAGGGGGTGGGGCTCAGAGCAAGAGTACACAGACCCAGGGGGTGGGGCTCAGAGCAAGAGTACACAGACCCAGGGGGTGGGGCTCAGAGCAAGAGTACACAGACCCAGGGGGTGGGGCTCAGAGCAAGAGTACACAGACCCAGGGGGTGGGGCTCAGAGCAAGAGTACACAGACCCAGGGGGTGGGGCTCAGAGCAAGAGTACACAGACCCAGGGGGTGGGGCTCAGAGCAAGAGTACACAGACCCAGGGGGTGGGGCTCAGAGCAAGAGTACACAGACCCAGGGGGTGGGGCTCAGAGCAAGAGTACACAGACCCAGGGGGTGGGGCTCAGAGCAAGAGTACACAGACCCAGGGGGTGGGGCTCAGAGCAAGAGTACACAGACCCAGGGGGTGGGGCTCAGAGCAAGAGTACACAGACCCAGGGGGTGGGGCTCAGAGCAAGAGTACACAGACCCAGGGGGTGGGGCTCAGAGCAAGAGTACACAGACCCAGGGGGTGGGGCTCAGAGCAAGAGTACACAGACCCAGGGGGTGGGGCTCAGAGCAAGAGTACACAGACCCAGGGGGTGGGGCTCAGAGCAAGAGTACACAGACCCAGGGGGTGGGGCTCAGAGCAAGAGTACACAGACCCAGGGGGTGGGGCTCAGAGCAAGAGTACACAGACCCAGGGGGTGGGGCTCAGAGCAAGAGTACACAGACCCAGGGGGTGGGGCTCAGAGCAAGAGTACACAGACCCAGGGGGTGGGGCTCAGAGCAAGAGTACACAGACCCAGGGGGTGGGGCTCAGAGCAAGAGTACACAGACCCAGGGGGTGGGGCTCAGAGCAAGAGTACACAGACCCAGGGGGTGGGGCTCAGAGCAAGAGTACACAGACCCAGGGGGTGGGGCTCAGAGCAAGAGTACACAGACCCAGGGGGTGGGGCTCAGAGCAAGAGTACACAGACCCAGGGGGTGGGGCTCAGAGCAAGAGTACACAGACCCAGGGGGTGGGGCTCAGAGCAAGAGTACACAGACCCAGGGGGTGGGGCTCAGAGCAAGAGTACACAGACCCAGGGGGTGGGGCTCAGAGCAAGAGTACACAGACCCAGGGGGTGGGGCTCAGAGCAAGAGTACACAGACCCAGGGGGTGGGGCTCAGAGCAAGAGTACACAGACCCAGGGGGTGGGGCTCAGAGCAAGAGTACACAGACCCAGGGGGTGGGGCTCAGAGCAAGAGTACACAGACCCAGGGGGTGGGGCTCAGAGCAAGAGTACACAGACCCAGGGGGTGGGGCTCAGAGCAAGAGTACACAGACCCAGGGGGTGGGGCTCAGAGCAAGAGTACACAGACCCAGGGGGTGGGGCTCAGAGCAAGAGTACACAGACCCAGGGGGTGGGGCTCAGAGCAAGAGTACACAGACCCAGGGGGTGGGGCTCAGAGCAAGAGTACACAGACCCAGGGGGTGGGGCTCAGAGCAAGAGTACACAGACCCAGGGGGTGGGGCTCAGAGCAAGAGTACACAGACCCAGGGGGTGGGGCTCAGAGCAAGAGTACACAGACCCAGGGGGTGGGGCTCAGAGCAAGAGTACACAGACCCAGGGGGTGGGGCTCAGAGCAAGAGTACACAGACCCAGGGGGTGGGGCTCAGAGCAAGAGTACACAGACCCAGGGGGTGGGGCTCAGAGCAAGAGTACACAGACCCAGGGGGTGGGGCTCAGAGCAAGAGTACACAGACCCAGGGGGTGGGGCTCAGAGCAAGAGTACACAGACCCAGGGGGTGGGGCTCAGAGCAAGAGTACACAGACCCAGGGGGTGGGGCTCAGAGCAAGAGTACACAGACCCAGGGGGTGGGGCTCAGAGCAAGAGTACACAGACCCAGGGGGTGGGGCTCAGAGCAAGAGTACACAGACCCAGGGGGTGGGGCTCAGAGCAAGAGTACACAGACCCAGGGGGTGGGGCTCAGAGCAAGAGTACACAGACCCAGGGGGTGGGGCTCAGAGCAAGAGTACACAGACCCAGGGGGTGGGGCTCAGAGCAAGAGTACACAGACCCAGGGGGTGGGGCTCAGAGCAAGAGTACACAGACCCAGGGGGTGGGGCTCAGAGCAAGAGTACACAGACCCAGGGGGTGGGGCTCAGAGCAAGAGTACACAGACCCAGGGGGTGGGGCTCAGAGCAAGAGTACACAGACCCAGGGGGTGGGGCTCAGAGCAAGAGTACACAGACCCAGGGGGTGGGGCTCAGAGCAAGAGTACACAGACCCAGGGGGTGGGGCTCAGAGCAAGAGTACACAGACCCAGGGGGTGGGGCTCAGAGCAAGAGTACACAGACCCAGGGGGTGGGGCTCAGAGCAAGAGTACACAGACCCAGGGGGTGGGGCTCAGAGCAAGAGTACACAGACCCAGGGGGTGGGGCTCAGAGCAAGAGTACACAGACCCAGGGGGTGGGGCTCAGAGCAAGAGTACACAGACCCAGGGGGTGGGGCTCAGAGCAAGAGTACACAGACCCAGGGGGTGGGGCTCAGAGCAAGAGTACACAGACCCAGGGGGTGGGGCTCAGAGCAAGAGTACACAGACCCAGGGGGTGGGGCTCAGAGCAAGAGTACACAGACCCAGGGGGTGGGGCTCAGAGCAAGAGTACACAGACCCAGGGGGTGGGGCTCAGAGCAAGAGTACACAGACCCAGGGGGTGGGGCTCAGAGCAAGAGTACACAGACCCAGGGGGTGGGGCTCAGAGCAAGAGTACACAGACCCAGGGGGTGGGGCTCAGAGCAAGAGTACACAGACCCAGGGGGTGGGGCTCAGAGCAAGAGTACACAGACCCAGGGGGTGGGGCTCAGAGCAAGAGTACACAGACCCAGGGGGTGGGGCTCAGAGCAAGAGTACACAGACCCAGGGGGTGGGGCTCAGAGCAAGAGTACACAGACCCAGGGGGTGGGGCTCAGAGCAAGAGTACACAGACCCAGGGGGTGGGGCTCAGAGCAAGAGTACACAGACCCAGGGGGTGGGGCTCAGAGCAAGAGTACACAGACCCAGGGGGTGGGGCTCAGAGCAAGAGTACACAGACCCAGGGGGTGGGGCTCAGAGCAAGAGTACACAGACCCAGGGGGTGGGGCTCAGAGCAAGAGTACACAGACCCAGGGGGTGGGGCTCAGAGCAAGAGTACACAGACCCAGGGGGTGGGGCTCAGAGCAAGAGTACACAGACCCAGGGGGTGGGGCTCAGAGCAAGAGTACACAGACCCAGGGGGTGGGGCTCAGAGCAAGAGTACACAGACCCAGGGGGTGGGGCTCAGAGCAAGAGTACACAGACCCAGGGGGTGGGGCTCAGAGCAAGAGTACACAGACCCAGGGGGTGGGGCTCAGAGCAAGAGTACACAGACCCAGGGGGTGGGGCTCAGAGCAAGAGTACACAGACCCAGGGGGTGGGGCTCAGAGCAAGAGTACACAGACCCAGGGGGTGGGGCTCAGAGCAAGAGTACACAGACCCAGGGGGTGGGGCTCAGAGCAAGAGTACACAGACCCAGGGGGTGGGGCTCAGAGCAAGAGTACACAGACCCAGGGGGTGGGGCTCAGAGCAAGAGTACACAGACCCAGGGGGTGGGGCTCAGAGCAAGAGTACACAGACCCAGGGGGTGGGGCTCAGAGCAAGAGTACACAGACCCAGGGGGTGGGGCTCAGAGCAAGAGTACACAGACCCAGGGGGTGGGGCTCAGAGCAAGAGTACACAGACCCAGGGGGTGGGGCTCAGAGCAAGAGTACACAGACCCAGGGGGTGGGGCTCAGAGCAAGAGTACACAGACCCAGGGGGTGGGGCTCAGAGCAAGAGTACACAGACCCAGGGGGTGGGGCTCAGAGCAAGAGTACACAGACCCAGGGGGTGGGGCTCAGAGCAAGAGTACACAGACCCAGGGGGTGGGGCTCAGAGCAAGAGTACACAGACCCAGGGGGTGGGGCTCAGAGCAAGAGTACACAGACCCAGGGGGTGGGGCTCAGAGCAAGAGTACACAGACCCAGGGGGTGGGGCTCAGAGCAAGAGTACACAGACCCAGGGGGTGGGGCTCAGAGCAAGAGTACACAGACCCAGGGGGTGGGGCTCAGAGCAAGAGTACACAGACCCAGGGGGTGGGGCTCAGAGCAAGAGTACACAGACCCAGGGGGTGGGGCTCAGAGCAAGAGTACACAGACCCAGGGGGTGGGGCTCAGAGCAAGAGTACACAGACCCAGGGGGTGGGGCTCAGAGCAAGAGTACACAGACCCAGGGGGTGGGGCTCAGAGCAAGAGTACACAGACCCAGGGGGTGGGGCTCAGAGCAAGAGTACACAGACCCAGGGGGTGGGGCTCAGAGCAAGAGTACACAGACCCAGGGGGTGGGGCTCAGAGCAAGAGTACACAGACCCAGGGGGTGGGGCTCAGAGCAAGAGTACACAGACCCAGGGGGTGGGGCTCAGAGCAAGAGTACACAGACCCAGGGGGTGGGGCTCAGAGCAAGAGTACACAGACCCAGGGGGTGGGGCTCAGAGCAAGAGTACACAGACCCAGGGGGTGGGGCTCAGAGCAAGAGTACACAGACCCAGGGGGTGGGGCTCAGAGCAAGAGTACACAGACCCAGGGGGTGGGGCTCAGAGCAAGAGTACACAGACCCAGGGGGTGGGGCTCAGAGCAAGAGTACACAGACCCAGGGGGTGGGGCTCAGAGCAAGAGTACACAGACCCAGGGGGTGGGGCTCAGAGCAAGAGTACACAGACCCAGGGGGTGGGGCTCAGAGCAAGAGTACACAGACCCAGGGGGTGGGGCTCAGAGCAAGAGTACACAGACCCAGGGGGTGGGGCTCAGAGCAAGAGTACACAGACCCAGGGGGTGGGGCTCAGAGCAAGAGTACACAGACCCAGGGGGTGGGGCTCAGAGCAAGAGTACACAGACCCAGGGGGTGGGGCTCAGAGCAAGAGTACACAGACCCAGGGGGTGGGGCTCAGAGCAAGAGTACACAGACCCAGGGGGTGGGGCTCAGAGCAAGAGTACACAGACCCAGGGGGTGGGGCTCAGAGCAAGAGTACACAGACCCAGGGGGTGGGGCTCAGAGCAAGAGTACACAGACCCAGGGGGTGGGGCTCAGAGCAAGAGTACACAGACCCAGGGGGTGGGGCTCAGAGCAAGAGTACACAGACCCAGGGGGTGGGGCTCAGAGCAAGAGTACACAGACCCAGGGGGTGGGGCTCAGAGCAAGAGTACACAGACCCAGGGGGTGGGGCTCAGAGCAAGAGTACACAGACCCAGGGGGTGGGGCTCAGAGCAAGAGTACACAGACCCAGGGGGTGGGGCTCAGA
>NW_027271247.1:627500-632500 GCF_040938485.1 Diadema antillarum | reverse complement strand
AGAATATTTGTTTTAAACGTCATTCAATTTTCCAGAAAATTTGTTTTGTGATTTCATTGATAAGTTCACATCAAATTGAGTCATTATTCTTAAGATTTCACATTGGGGTGGACATTTCGGGTATGTCCACTCCGTGTATATCCGCCCCTAGCACGAATTAGTGCGCGTAGGCGCTGTGGCATGCTGTCCACCAGGTTGTCGATGACGTCGACAGGTATGGGTTCCCACTCTTCTCTCAACGCAGCTGCCAACTCCTGCAGATTTTGAGGAATGACCTCTCTGCCGTTGATGGCTCGGCCTAGGGCATCCCATTCATGTTCTATGGGGTTCATATCTGGCGAACAATCTGGCCATGGCAACTGCTCAACTACCCCCTCTACCTCTAGGAATTCTCTAACTACAGCTGTCCTGTACTGTCTAGCGTTATCATCTTGCAGTCGGAAATTGAATCCATACACATGTCTTTCATATGGAAGGCAGTGGAACTCCAATATCTCCCTGCAGACAGCGGCGTTCACCAGATAAGTAAACATGGTAAACGCCACTAGTGGTGCCACCCGGTACAACTAGTGGCGTTTTTCCTCCGTAATGGATTCCGGCCCAGACCATCGCTGGGCCTCTTCCATCTTGGGTTGTCTCGTAGACACAGTCATCCCGAAGGCTTTCCCCAGCTAACCGACGAACTCGCTGTCTCCCATCTCTACGGTCAAGGATGAACTGGCTCTCGTTCATGAAGATAACGTGTTGCCAATGTCCCAGTGGAAGCGTCCTGAGCTGCCTGCCCTAAAGGAGACGAGCTACCCCTTGGCGAACCGCAGGCGTGGACATCATTCTAACCAATCACCGTGCTCGGGAGCCATGTTGTATCAATCTGAGATTGATCTTGAGACGTTGATTCCATGATGTCTCCTCCACAGTGTTGAAGACGACTCGAGGGTAACTTCCGGTTTTTACGGCTAAGATTCAACAGTTGGCGATCATCTCTACTTGTTATCAGTCTGGGACGTCCTGGTGATTTCCGTGGCAGTACATTTCCTCTCTCACAATGACGCTTAAGAATTTTGGAGACTGTGTCCTGTGAAATCCATAGGAATCCTCCTATACGAGACTGCTTGTAGCCCTCATGCCTAAGCGCTATCACTCTCTCGCGCATTGCCGTCAGCATTGGACCAGGCATAGTCTAGGGGGATTCTGTACCGATTTTTAATGCACACAGTACAGGGAACTTGGAAAAAAATAAACCTTCTCTACGCGGTGCAAAATCAGCAAAAAAAGGCAATATTTCAACTGTACAGGGCTTTATAGTCTGCACAAGGTAACTTCGTTACGTAATAACACATTCCTCATGTTAAAATATCACCTGAATAATGGGGTGACACTACGTAATCAATAACATACCAGATTGTCTGCAGACAGCCTTTTCAATGCAAACAAAACGGTTGACTTTTATTCAAAACAAAATTATTCCACCTTTTTGACCAACAGTGTGTGTATACATATATATATATATATATATATATATATATATACATTTATTTATTTATTTATTGTATTTGTTATGCGTCGTATCGCTGAATTTACTGTAATTCTTTTTTATCATTATTATTGAACGATTAAAATGAATTGAATTGAATTGAATTGAATTGATTATATCTTCAAGAAACAGTTGGGATTTGTGATTAGCACAACGGAATTTGCATGAAAATTTCCTTGCGAAACATTCAAGTGCTTGAGGTATTTCTTAAAATGAAGCTCCTTGTTGAAAATTCGATAGTGCAAACATTGGGGATTAAAATTTTTTCTATATCTATGCGCCACTCTTCCTAATAAATGTAATTTAATCTGCCGCTAACTAAACATTTGCTTCTGCTAGAGTAAGCTTTGATGCTTGATTGTTCCAACTTTCCGTGAGACCTAGGTTGTTAATAATCTACATTTGTTTTATATTTTTGGGTGTTATTTTCTGATATGTGTATTTGTAATCAAATTAGGTCGTTTTTACACAGGGTAACGTTTTGTCTTTGAGTTTGCACTAATTAAGATTTCAGAGTGTCATTTTCCGATATTTGTAATCGATTTAGGTCAGTTTCACATAGGATAACGTTGGGTGTTGGGGTGTGAATTAATAACGCTAGTATTTCGGGGTGTCATTTTCCGAAATTTATAATCGATTTATGTGGTTTTCTCATAGGATAGCGCTGTGTCTTGCAGTTTGCGTCGCGTTTGCATTAATTAGTATTTGGGGATGTCATTTTGTAATCGATATTACTTGGTTTTCACATAGGATAGACCCTAGGATAGCGTTGTGTCTTGGAGCATCCTAGCAGGGAGCTATGGGTGAGACCTTCCTGCTTGGAGTTTGCGTTGAGTTTGCATTAATTAGTAGGTCGGCCATCAATGATCGATCATTACAGTCCGTATTTCTGCGCTTCATTCTGTTTTACATTTTCTGAATTTTGAAAGCAAACTAAAATCTAAACGACATCTGTTTGGTCAAAAATAAGAATTTGATGATTTTTCAATAAAATGGCTTTTTTTCGAGCTTTTCTTAACTGTTGAGGTGAGATATGTGATATACTGAAGCAAACGTGACGTTAGTCATTCTTCGATAGGATGGATTTACTTGATCGATATCTGTTTCGAGAGGGCTAGAGTGACCGGGGAAGAGCCAGGTCCTGGTGCTGTAATTCACCCTAATTTTCACCGCTAGCGGTTTGTATTAGTTTGCATTAATTAGTAGTTTGCATTGAGTTTGCATGGAGTTTACATTGAGTTTGCATTAGTTTGCGTCAGTTTGCATCAGTTTGCATTAGTTTGCATCAGTTTGCATTAGTTTGCATTAGTTTGCGTCAATTAGTAGGACCGCTCTCGAAACAGATATCGACCAAGTAAATCCATCCTATCGAAGAATGACTAACGTCACGTTTGCTTCAGTATATCAAACATCTCACCTCAACAGTCAACAATAACTTGAAAAAAAACAACAACATTTTATTGAAAAATCATCAAATTCATATTTTCTGACCAAACAGATGTCGTTTAGATTTTAGTTTGCTTTCAAATTTCAGAAAATGTCGAACAGAATGATTAATGATTACTTTGAAGGCCGAAATACTGATTAATGCAAACTCAACACAAACTCCCAAGACACAACGCTATCCTATGATTGTGAAAACCACGTAATATCGATTACAAATACCGAAAAATGACACCCCGAAATATTAATTAATGTAAACTCAACACGAACTCCAAGACACAACGCTATCCTATTGAAAACCACCTAAATCGATTCTAAATATCGGAAAATGACACCCCGACCCCAAGAGACAACGTTATCCTATGTGAAACTGACCTAAATCGATTACAAATATCGGAACATGACACCCCGAAATCTTAATCAATGCAAACTCAAGACACAATGTTACGCTATATTAAAACGACCTGATTCGATTACAAATGTCGGAAAATGACACCCCAAAATATTTCAAAAATCTAGATATTTGACAACCTAGGTCTTACGGAAAGTTGGTACAATCAAGCATCAAATCTCACTCTAGTAGAGAAGCAAACGTTTAGTTAGGGCCACTTAAATGGAAATTATAAGGAAGAGTGGCGCAGTGATGTATAGAAGAAATTTTAATCCCCAATGTTTGTACTATCGAATTTTCAAGCAGGAGGTTCATTCTAAGAAATACCTCCAACACTGGAATGATTCGCAGGGAAATTGCATGCAAATTCATGCAAATTCCGTTGTGCTAATCACAAATTCCCAACAGTTTCTGGAAGATATAATTCAAATGCTTCAAAATCAAAGATTGTGTGAATAAAAGTGGTGATGAATTCTGTTACCTTTTCATTGCAGCCTCTGAATGAACAGCGAAGGAAATAGACCTACTTAATGAGAAAACACAGAAAAATGGCCCAAATGAAGGTGGATCATTTGATTGCGAAAAGTATGAAAAGAGGGCAGTTTTTTCTAGTTAAGCTAAGTTTTGTAGTTATATAATTTCTTAGTTATTGCATAAGCCTTTTTACAGACTATGACTTAATTTCTTTATCTGTAACGTGTCTTTTTACTCTCCCCCTCTTTCTATTCATTAATTTCTCCTCCTCTCTCTCTCTCTCTCGTCTCCATTTTCCTTCATTCTTTGTTCACTTATCATATGAATATATTTCCGTACGTCTTTGGGTTTTTTATTTTCCCTTTTTGTTTTTCTTAACTATACGTAACTCGTATTTCTTTCATTCTAAATTTGTACAGCTGTGCTCATGTCATCAGTTTTGGGTCCTTCTCACTCTTCCCCTTCCCTTCTTTTTCTCTCCCACCGCCTCTCTCTCTCGTCGTATTTTCCTTCTTCTTTTTTTTTAACGGGGTCGTGTATTGTAATAGGCCTATATTACTGTACATTTCCTTGGTTCTTTTCATCATAATTCACTCCGATTTACTTAATTATAGTTATTTTGTATATTTTCAAAGTTACTTGCAACTCTGTATGTATTATTGAATTGAAATATGACTTTACATTGGACTCCGATACCAAGAATATGAGTTATAAGATACACTAGGTTTGCGGTTCACCATGTATAGTCCTTAGAAGGACTGTTGGAATAACACGAGAAAGATAGAAAGAAAGGTTGGATGAGAGGTGAGAAATTGAGTAAGAGTATTCTTTCTGGAGTGAGTGTAGTCCTGAATAGGACTGTGAACCAGGGAAATATAGAAGAGTTAGAAGGGACTCAACGTTTCGGACAGTTGACTGTCCGTCCTCAGGAGTGAGAGAAAGCAGGAGATGCGGGGGGTTGAGTCCCTTCTAACTCTTCTATATTTCCCTGGTTCACAGTCCTATTCAGGACTACACTCACTCCAGAAAGAATACTCTTACTCAATTTCTCACCTCTCATCCAACCTTTCTTTCTATCTTTCTCGTGTTATTCCAACAGTCCTTCTAAGGACTATACATGGTGAACCGCAAACCTAGTGTATCTTATGTACTACACCA